>NC_057804.1:147932654-148232654 GCF_018294505.1 Triticum aestivum
TCGAGAGAACGTGTTTGTTCGAGAGACACCGAGGAAGACTACTATATATCGATGGTGCATGTAGGCGGGAATTAAACAAAGGGATGGTCTTATTGGTTTCGGGGATATAGGTGAAGAGTGAGAGGCGCGCGGGGGGTGGGGGGGTAGCTAGAAGGAGATTGTTAAGTGTGAGTGTGTGTTTTGCCCATCCAAGCGGAAGTTATGTGCACAAAAGAGGAGAACGATTCGATGTGGCGTTAGGATTGAGGGTAATTAACTACGTATGGAGACATAGAGACCTTGAACGTGCATGTGTGAGAGGTATACATGTATACATGGGATGTGTGTGTGCGCGCGCGCATGATCGAGATAAAAGAAAGAAGACATAAGTCATAAGATCAACGACATGGGAGAGACGGATCGGTATGACAATATGCATGCATGTGAGAATGCAGGGAAGAAGGCCCGACAATTGAGCATGTGTTTTTGTCTTTAAGAGATAGTGGCGTGGGCTGGAGCATGGATCTATGGCGAGCAGAGGGGGTGAGGCGCAACGATTGTGCAAAAGAGATCAACCTATAAATGCATATGTATGGAGAGACATATATAGTGTGGGTGATAGGAAGCAAGACTCCGTGCGAGAAAGAAATGTTGACAGAGAAACTACAGATAGATATAGAGATGGAGATGCTAGCTAGAGGGACATCCGTTAGTTTGGGTGTTGGAGATGACCGTCGGGTGGTTCAAAGGGTGAAGTTATATATGTGTGTGAGAGGGCACTTGACTTCATGTAGAGAGAAACATATGTAGTGTGCGTGATAGGAATCAAGAGTGAGGGCGAGAAAGAAGGTTGATGGAGAAACAGATAAATAGAAAGATAAAGATGCTAGCTAGTGTGCGTTAGAGATAGGAGTCGAGTGGATCAGAAGGCTGGGTTATGTGTGTGGGTGTGAGAGAGGTAGAGAGAGGGTGCATGTGAGTCACATACAAACATATATCAAAGAGAAATGAGATCCAGAGAGACGGAGTTTTGTGTCTGCGAGAGAGGAAGATATTTCACAATGAGAGTGGTAGCTAGAGAGACATATGAGGGAACGCAAGATATCTCTAGGGAGAGAGGGTGTGTTTGAGCAACATACAAGAGAACAATGGATAAATATGAGGCCCTGGGAGACAGAGTTTGTGTTTGTGTGTGAGAAAGAGATATTGAAGAGGAAGAGTCATAGGTTCTCATATCTAAGGAGCGAAAGACATCTCTGTATGAGGGGTGTGCGAGTGGCACACATGGGAATAGTTGAGAGAAATGAGACCCCGGGAGACAAAGTTTTGTGTTTGTGAGAGAAAGAGATTCCACATGGAGAATCATAGCAAGAGACACATAGCAGGGAGCGAGATATACTTAGAGAGAGATAGAGTGATGAAGGTCGAGAGAGAGAGTACCGTTAGTGTGTTACGAAGATAAAAGATCATTGTCGACATACAGGTAGCACGAGAGATGCCTGAGAGACGATGAACGCGTATAGGTCCAGAGAGATAGTCCTATATAAGAATGAGTGATAGCTATATGAGATGAATATCTGGATTAAAGGGGATTCAAATATTTAAACTAGATATCATGACATCGATAATATAACGCAAATTGGTGTATCAAACATGCATATTCATTTGAATTTGGGCACACGTGTAATGTTATATAGTTTATCAATATTGGTGATCCATAGATGCTTCAATTACAAACAATGCATGGTTTATATGCAATTAATGTCTAAATGGGATTACACTATATGTTGCGTGTGTGAAACACATTATACATGTTTGAGAAGTTAAAAAAACCCCGCATGAAACACACATTAATTGGAGACAGTTAGCGAGGAATGCATACATTGGATTTCAACATAAAGTGGGTTCAAATATTTGAAAATCCAAATTGATGGATACAACCTTATGAATCTGAAATCATGCCATTTGTAAACCATATTTATGTATAAATGGTGTTGTGCTTTTGAAAGTATATATAAAAAATGATGTATATAGAATGTAATTCCAATTGAAAATGGATGCCGCCCGAAAAAAATAGTAGAATACAAGCGGGATTCGAATTGAGTTGGCACGGTAAACGTGTAGTCTGCAAAATTTGAACGAAGCGGGAAAGTTGCAGTAACCGCCCGAAACCAAAATCTGTGAGATGGAAATCACTACTAGCTATCCCTGCCATGCAAAGCCTATCTGCTGGATTTCTATAGGTTTCGATAGGGGTAGGTGATGACCCACAAGTATAGGGGATCTATCGTAGTCCTTTTGATAAGTAAGAGTGTCAAACCCAACGAGGAGCAGAAGGAAATGATAAGCGGTTTTCAGTAAGGTTTTCTCTGCAAGCATTGGAATAGTAGGTGATAGATAGTTTTGTGATAATATAAATAGTAATGAGCAAAAAGTAAATAAAGTAAATAAAGTGCAGCAAGGTGGCCCAATCCTTTATGTAGCAAAGGATAAGCCTGGACAAATTCTAATAATGAAGAAGGAGCTCCCGAGGACACATTGGGAATTATCGTCAAGCTAGTTTTCATCACGTTCGTAAGATTCACGTTCGGTACTTTGATAATTTGATATGTGGGTGGACCGGCACTTGGGTACTGACCTAACATGGACAAGCATCCCACTTATTATTAACCCCTATTGCAAGCATCCGCAACTACAAAAAGGAGTATTAAGGTAAACCAAACTACAACATTAAACATATGGGTCCGTATTAAACCCTAACGAAGCAACGCATAAACTAGGGTTTAAGCTTCTGTCACTCTAGCAACCCATCATCTACTTATTACTTCCCTATGCCTTCCTCTAGGCCCAAATAATGGTGAAGTGTCATGTAGTTGACGTTCACATAACACCACTAGAGGAAAGACAACATACATCTCATCAAAATATCGAACAAATGCCAAATTCACATGACTACTAATAGCAAGACTTCACCCATGTACCCAGGAACAAACGTAACTACTCACAAAGCATATTCATGTTCATAATCAGAGGAGTAATAATATGCATAAAGGATTTGAACATATGATCTTCCACCAAGTAAACCAATTAGCATGAACTACAAGGAGTAATCAACACTACTAGCAACCCACAGGTACCAATTTGTGGTTTTGATACAAGATTGGATACAAGAGATGAACTAGGGTTTTGAGAGGAGATGGTGCTGGTGAAGATGTTGATGGAGATTGACCCCCTCTCGATGAGAGGATCATTGGTGATGACGTTGTTGATGATTTCCCCCTCCCGGAGGGAAGTGTCCTCGGCAGAATAGCTTCGCCAGAGCCCTAGATTGATTCCGCCTTGTGGCGGCGGAGTTTCGTCCCGTAAGCTTGCCCACGATTTTTTCCAGGGTAAAAGTGATGATATAGCAGAAGATGGACGCCGGAGGCCCACCAGGGGGCCCTGGAGATAGGGGGCTACGCCCTACAGGGGGCGCGCTCCCTTTCTCCTGGACAGGGTGTGGCCCCCCTGGCCTATTTCTTTCGCTCATAAATTCTTATTAAATCAAAAAAGTTGTTTCGTGGAGTTTCAGGACTTTCGGAGTTGTGCAGAATAGGTTTCCAAGGTTTGCTCCTTTTCCAGCCAGAATTCCAGCTGCCGGCATTCCCCCTCTTCATGGTAAACCTTGTCAAATAAGAGAGAATAGCCATAAGTATTGAGATATAATGTGTAATAACAGCCCATAATGCAATAAATATTGATATAAAAGCATGATGCAAAATGGACCTCGCTTGTCCTCAAGCAGAAGCCGAAATCGGAAAATATGTCCACATGTTTAGAGATAGAGGTGTCGATAAAAATAAACTACGGACATGAGGGCATCATGATCATTCTAATAATAGTAACATATATAGATTTTGTCATATGATTTCCTATGCTCAAGTAATAAACAATTCACAATGTCAAGTATGGTTCAAAAACTTCATTGGGAACTAACAAACTATAATCCCAGTCATTGAAGCAATTGCAATTTATCGTAACATCAGAAAGAGTCAATAATAGAGTTTTTCAACAAGCTCACATACTCAACTATCTCATAGTCTCCCATAATTGCTAACACTCACGCAATACTTGTGGTTATAGAGTTTCAGCAGGACACTTAGAAAGATAGGGGCTTATTGTGTTGCCTCCCAACGTATTCACCTTTAGGTGATGTCAACAATAATAGCCTATGCCAACTTACATCCAATTGGATATATGTATCATGATCTTTCAAACACGAAGAGATTGCCAAAGGATAAAACGAAAAAAGGGAAAGGCGAGCATCACCTTGACTCAAGCATAAAGTAAAACATAAAGTAAAAGATAGGCCCTTCGCAGAGGGAAGCAGAGGTTGTCATGCGCGTTTAGGGCTGATGCATAAAGTCTTAGTGCAAAAGAACGTCACTTTATATTGCCCCTTGTATGTGGACCTTTATTATGCAGTCCGTCGCTTTTTATTACTTCCACAACAAGTTCATACAAAGTTTATTTTCTCTGCACTAATAAGTCATACATATTTAGAGAGCAATTTTTATTGCTTGCACCGATGACAACTTACTTGAAGGATCTTACTCAATCCATAGGTAGGTATGGTGGACTCTCATGGCAAAACTGGGTTTAAGGATATTTGGAAGCACAAGTAGTATCTCTACTTGGTGCCAGGAATTTGGCTACATGAGGGGGAAAGGCAAGCTCAACATGTTTGGAAGGTCAATGACAATATACTTTAACTAAGATGTCGGAAAACATAAACCATTACGTTGTCTTCCTTGTCCAACATCAACTCTTTTAGCACGTCATACTTAATGAGTGCTTCACAATCATAAAAGATGTCCAAGATAATATATTTATATGTGAACCCCTCTTTCCTTATCACTTCCTATTAATTGCAACGATGACCAAGGCTACGTTCATCAACTCTCAACAATTTTTATGCCTCATACTTTCTATGTGTGAAGTTATCACTATCCATAAGATCAATATGAACTCTTTTGTTCTTTCTACCTTCTCAAGATCATAGCAACATAGCAAAGCCCTTGACTCAACACTAATCTTTATTATAGATAGCACACGGACACGATTACATAAAGAGATCACAATGCAAAACTCAAAACTACTTGATATCAAAACTTCAATCTACTAGATCAAGATACTACTAAAAGGATCGAACTAAATAAAGCGGTAAAAATAAGAGTGTGATGGTGATACGATACCGGGGCACCTCCCCCAAGCTTGGCAGTTGCCAAGGGGAGTGCCCATACCCATGTGATTATTTCCTCGAAGGTGATGGAGGTGGTGATGATGATGGTGGATAATCGCACATCGAGCGTAAAAGCTCCTCCAACTTGCGGATAATGCCCTTGAGCCCAGCAATATGATCCTTTACCAAAATATTCTCTTGTGTGAGATACTTGTTCTGTATGCGGGCTAACTCAATCATCTTGAAAGCTTCAATCTCTGTTGGAGTGAAAAGGTTAGGTAAAGGTTGAGGGATGTCTTCTTCTTTCACCATCGAAGCTTGAACCTCCATGGCCTTCTTGATCCCTTCATCCTGGTTGATATCTTCTGGTTCCTCTCTTTTCAACTCTATCTTCAATAGCCAAGCATCCTCGTCTTCGTTGTTGGATGAGGGAGAAGTCATGGTGCCCTAAATCTACAATGGAAACAGCTCGAAACAAAAACAGAAGATATTTGCGTGATACGGTGGTCAAAACCTTTGGGAGTATATATAATGAATTTTTACCGACCAAAATACGTAAAATACAAGAAAACGGAGTCCGGGAGGCACATGAGGTGCCCACGAGACAGGGGGCGCGCCCTATAGGGGGGGGGGCGGCCTCCGCTCTCGTGAGAGACTCGTGTCCCTTTCGGACAACTTCTTTCTTCCTAAAATTCTTAAATAATCCAAAACTGAAAAAATTGCCATTAGAGTTGTTTTGGAGCCAGTTTACTTACCGTACCACGTACCTATGCCTTTTCGAAGTCTGGAACGTTCTGGAAAGTGTCCCTTATATATTCCTCGGGGGTTATGGTTTCAATAATATTGGTTTCAACATTGATAGGATTACCTGAAATATAATGTTTAATTCTTTGACCATTTACCACCCTCGGATTTGTGCCTTCGAAGTTGTTGATTTTTATATCACCAGAACGATAGACCTCCTCGATAATGTAGGGACCTTCCCATTTTGAGAGAAGTTTTCCTGCAAAAAATCTTAAACGAGAGTTGAATAATAACACATAATCTCCTACGTTAAACTCACGCTTTTGTATCCTCTTATCATGCCAGCGTTTGACTTTTTCTTTGAAAAGCTTGGCATTCTCATATGCTTGGGTTCTCCATTCATCAAGTGAGCTAATATCAAACAACCTCTTCTCACCGGCAAGTTTGAAGTCATAATTGAGCTCTTTAATAGCCCAATATGCTTTATGTTCAAGTTCAAGAGGTAAATGACATGCTTTTCCATAAACCATCTTATATGGAGACATACCCATAGGATTTTTGTATGCAGTTATATAGGCCCATAATGCATCATCAAGTTTTTTGGACCAATTCTTTCTAGATCTATTCATAGTCTTTTGCAAAATTAATTTGAGCTCTCTATTGCTCAACACTACTTGACCACTAGACTGCGGATGATAAGGAGATGCTATTCTATGATTGACATCATACTTAGCAAGCATCTTACGGAAAACACCATGAATAAAATGTGAACCACCATCAGTCATAAGATATCTAGGGACTCCAAACCTCGGAAAAATAACTTCTTTAAGCATTTTAATAGAAGTGTTATGATCAGCACTACTAGTTGGAATAGCTTCTACCCACTTAGTAACGTAATCAACAACAACTAAAATATGTGTATAACCATTAGAGGCAGGAAAAGGTCCCATATAATCAAAGCCCCAAACATCAAACAGTTCAATAACAAGAGAATAAATCATAGGCATTTCTTCATGTCTACTATTGTTACCTATTCTTTGGCATTCATCACAAGATAAGACAAACTTACGAGCATCTTTGAAGAGAGTAGGCCAATAAAAACCAGATTGTAGTACCTTGTGTGCAGTTCTATCTCCAGCGTTGTGTCCTCCATAAGATTCAGAGTGACACTTACGTAGGATCTGTTCCTGTTCATGCTCAGGCACACAACGTCTAATAACACCATCTACTCCTTCTTTATAAAGGTGTGGATCATCCTAGAAGTAATGTCTTAAATCATAAAAGAACTTTTTCTTTTGCTGGTATGTGAAACTAGGCGGTATATATTTAGCAACAATGTAATTAGCATAATCAGCATACCAAGGAGCAGTACGAGAAGCATTGACGACCGCTAATTGTTCATCAGGAAAGCTATCATTAATAGGAAGTGGGTCATCAAGAACATTCTCTAACCTCGACAAGTTATCTGCAATGGGGTTCTCAGCTCCCTTTCTATCAATAATATGCAAATCAAATCTTGGAGCAAGAGAACCCATCTAATGAGTTTAGGCTTATCATCTTTCTTTTCCATAAGATATTTAATAGCAACATGACCAGTGTGAATAGTAACTTTGGAATCAACAATATAAGGTCTAAACTTATCACATGCAAACACAACTGCTAAAAACTCTTTTTCAGTATTATCATAATTTCTCTAGGCAGTATCAAGAGTCTTACTAGCATACTGGATAACATTCAATTTCTTATCGACTCTTTGCCCTAAAACAGCACCTACGGCATAATCACTAGCATCACACATAATTTAAAAGGTAAATTCCAATCAGGTGGCTGAACAATAGGTGCAATGATCAAAGCTTTCTTAAGTGTTTCAAATGCTTCTACACAATCATCATCAAAGATAAAAGGAATATCTTTTTGCAATAAATTAGTCAGAGGCCTAGAGATTTTAGAAAAGTCCTTAATGAACCTCCTATAAAAATCGGCGTGACCAAGGAAACTTCTTATACCTTTTATGTCCTTGGGACATGGCATCTTTTCAATAGCATCAACTTTGGCTTTATCAACTTCAATACCTCTCTCGGAGATCTTGTGCCCCAAGACAATGCCTTCATTAACCATAAAGTGACACTTTTCCCAATTCAAGATGAGACTAGTGTCTTCGCATCTCTCCAAAACTCGATCAAGGTTGCTCAAACAATCATCAAAAGAGGATCCATAGACTGAGAAGTCATCCATGAATACCTCACAAATCTTTTCACAAAAATTAGAGAATATAGCCATCATGCATCTTTGAAAGGTAGCAGGTGCATTACATAAACCAAAAGGCATACGTCTACAAGCAAAAGTACCAAAAGGGCAAGTAAAAGTAAATTTAGATTGATCCTTCGTCGACATAGGTATTTGAGAGAAACCACAATAACCATCTAGAACGCAAAAATGTGTGTGTTTGGATAGCCTTTCTAGCATTTGATTAATAAAAGGTAAAGGGTAACGATCTTTCTTAGTAGCTTTATTTAACTTACGGAAATCAATTACCATCCTATAGCCTATAATAATTCTTTGCGGGATCAATTCATCTTTATCATTAGGAACAACGGTAATACCTCCCTTTTTAGGGACACAATGGATAGGGCTTACCCATTCACTATCAGCAACGAGATAAATAATACCTACCTCAAGGAGCTTTAGTATCTCCTTTCTTACCACTTCCTTCATTTTGGGATTTAATCGTCTTTGAGGATCTCTAACTGGTTTGGCATCTTTCTCCACTGAAATTTTGTGTTGACATAATGTGGGACTAATGCCCTTAAGATCATCCAGAGTATATCCAATAGCAGCTCGGTGCTTCTTCAGAGTTTTCAATAATTTTTCTTCTTCTTTCTCTAAAAGGTTAGCACTAATAATAATAGGATATATTTCTTTTTCATCAAGATAAGCATACTTAAGATTATCAGGTAAGGGTTTGAGTTCAAACACGGGATCACCCTTGTGTGGAGGGGGGTCCCAAAGAATTTCAATGGGAAGGTTATGTTTTAGCATAGGTTCTTGTTTAAGAAACACTTCATCTATTTCTTCCCTTTCCTTCATAAACATATCGTTTTCATGGTCTAACAAACAGTGTTCTAACGGATCAGTTGGAGGAACAACAATGGAAGTGAGACCAATAATCTCATCCTTACTAGGTGGTTCCCTTTCACGAGGTTGTCTCATAAACTTAGAAAAATTGAACTAATGAGACATACCATCTATGCCAATAGTGACGACCTTCCTTTTACAATTAATCTTAGCACTAGCAGTATTCAAGAAGGGTCTACCAAATATAATGGGATACAAATCATCTTGTGGGGAAGCAAGAACAAGAAAATCAGAAAGGTATTTAATCTTCCCACACAAGACTTCAACATCTCTAACAATCCCTATAGGTTTAATGGTATCCCTATTAGCAAGCTTAATAGTAACATCAATGTCTTCTAATTCAACAGGTGCAATATCGTGCATAAATTTTTTATAAAGATCATAAGGTATCGCACTAGCACTAGCACCCATATCACATAAGCCATGATAACAATGATCTCCTATTTTAACAGAAATAACAGGCGTGCCTACAACAGGTCTACGTGTCTTAGTATCGGGTCTAGCAATATTAGCAGTTTCACCCAAGAAAGAAATAACATGCCCATCTAAGTCCTCATCCAAGAGATCTTTAATCATAGCAATACTAGGTTCAACATTAATTTGCTCAGGAGGTGTATAGGTCCTAGTATTACTCTTACGAACAATAGTCGAAGCTTTAGCATGATCTTTTATCCTAATAGGAAAAGGAGGTTTTTTGACATAAGCAGCATGAATAATAGGATCACTATATGTAATAGTATTTTCTTCGACTGTAATAGGTGCAACTACTTTCACTTCAATAGGAGGATTATATTTAAACCACTTCTCTTTAGGGAGATCAACGTGAGTAGCAAAAGTTTCACAAAAAGTAGCTACTATCTCAGAGTCAAGTCCATACTTAGAGCTAAATCCACGAAAAGCATCGGTATCCATAAAAGATTTAACACAATCGAACTTAGGTGTCATACCTGACTCCGTACCATCGTTGGAACCCCAATCTTCAGAGTTGCATTTAATTCTTTCCAATAAGTCCCATTTGAAATCAATAGTCTTTAGCTTATAGGAACCAGCATAGGAGGTATCGAGCAAATTGCGATTATCAAGAGAAAGCCGAGCATAAAAATTCTGAATAATCATTTCCCGAGAGAGCTCATGATTGGGGCATGAATACAACATTGACTTAAGCCTCCCCCAAGCTTGAGCGATGCTTTCTCCTTCGCGAGGCCAGAAATTATATATGTAATTACGATCACGATGAACAAGATGCATAGGATAGAACTTCTGGTGAAATTCCAACTTCAATCGCTTATAATTCCAATATCTCGTATCATCACATAGCCTATACCATGTCATTGCATATCCCTTCAAAGATAAAGGGAAGACCTTCCTTTTGACAACATCATCAGGAATACCTGCAAGCTTAAATAATCCACAAACTTCATCCACAAAGATAAGGTGTAAATCGAGATGCAATGTTCCGTCTCTTGCAAAAGGATTAGCTAGCAGTTTTTCTATCATACCCGAAGGAATCTCAAAGTGAATATTTTCATAAAGTTCAGTAGGTTGAGGAGCATCTCTTTGCTCTTCTGGTCGGGGTGAAGATACCCCAAACAAGCCCCTCAAAGGATTAGTTTCCATAGTGACAAGTAACAGAAAATTTCAGCACACTATATAAATGTTTCCTTACCAAGTTCCACTCACCAAAAGCGCTACGCTCCCCGGAAACGGCGCCAGAAAAGAGACTTGATGACCAACAAGTATAAGGATCTATCGTAGTCCTTTCGATAAGTAAGTGTGTCGAACCCAACGAGGAGCAGAAGGAAATGATAAGCGGTTTTCAGTAAGGTTTTCTCTACAAGCACTGAAATAGTAGGTGATAGATAGTTTTGTGATAATATAAATAGTAACGAGCAAAAAGTAAATAAATTAAATAAAGTGCAGCAAGGTGGCCCAATCCTTTATGTAGCAAAGGATAAGCCTGGACAAATTCTAATAATGAAGAAGGAGATCTCGAGGACACATTGGGAATTATCGTCAAGCTAGTTTTCATCAAGTTCGTAAGATTCGCGTTCGGTACTTTGATAATTTGATATGTGGGTGGACCGACACTTGGGTACTCTGCCCTAACATGGACAAGCATCCCACTTATGATTAACCCCTATTGCAAGCATCCGCAACTACAAAAAGGAGTATTAAGGTAAACCTAACCACACCATTAAACATATAGGTCCATATCAACCCCTAACGAAGCAACGCATAAACTAGGGTTTAAGCTTTTGTCACTCTAGCAACCCATCATCTACTTATTACTTCCCTATGCCTTCCTATAGGCCCAAATAATGGTGAAGTGTCATGTAGTCGATGTTCACATAACACCACTAGAGGAAAAACAACATACATCTCATCAAAATATCGAACAAATGCCAAATTCACATGACTACTAATAGCAAGACTTCACCCATGTCCTCAGGAACAAACGTAACTACTCACAAAGCATATTCATGTTCATAATCAGAGGAGTAATAATATGCATAAAGGATCTGAACATATGATCTTCCACCAAGTAAACCACTTAGCATCAACTACAAGGAGTAATCAACACTACTAGCAACCCACATGTACCAATTTGTGGTTTTGATACAAGATTGGATACAAGAGATGAACTAGGGTTTTGAGAGGAGATGGTGCTGGTGAAGATGTTGATGGAGATTGACCCCCTCTCGATGAGAGGATCGTTGGTGATAACGTTGGTGATGATTTCCCCCTCCTGGAGGGAAGTGTCCCCGGCAGAACAGCTTCGCTAGAGCCCTAGATTGATTCCGCCAAGGTTCCGCCTCGTGGCGGCGGAGTTTCGTCTCGTAAGCTTGCCCACGATTTTTTCCAGGGTAAAAGTGATGATATAGAAGAAGATGGACGCCGGAGGCCCACCAGGGGGCCCTGGAGATAGGGGGCCGCGCCCTACAGGGGGGCGCCCCCAGTCTCCTGGACAGGGTGTGGGCCCCCTGGCCTATTTCTTTCGCTCATAAATTCTTATTAAATCCAAAAAGTTGTTTCATGGAGTTTCAGGACTTTTGGAGTTGTGCATAGTAGGTTTCCAACATTTGCTCCTTTTCCAGCTAGAATTCCAGCTGCCGGCATTCCCCCTCTTCATGGTAAACCATGTCAAATAAGAGAGAATAGCCATAAGTATTGAGATATAATGTGTAATAACAGCCCATAATGCAATAAATATTGATATAAAAGCATGATGCAAAATGGACGTATCAACTCCCCCAAGCTTAGACCTCAGTTGTCCTCAAGCGGAAGCCGAAATCGGAAAATATGTCCACATGTTTAGAGATAGAGGTGTCGATAAAAATAAAATACGGACATGAGGGCATCATGATCATTCTAATAACAGTAACATATATAGATTTTGTCATATGATTTCTCAAGTAATAAACAATTCACAATGTCAAGTATGGTTCAAAAACTTCATTGGGAACTAACAAACTATAATCTCAGTCATTGAAGCAATTACAATTTATCGTAACATCAGAAAGAGTCAATAATAGAGTTTTTCAACAAGCTCACATAGTCAACTATCTCATAGTCTCCCATAATTGCTAACACTCACGCAATACTTGTGGTTATAGAGTTTCAGCAGGACACTGAGAAAGATAGGGGCTTATTGTGTTGCCTCCCAACGTATTCACCTTTAGGTGATGTCAACAATAATAGCATATGCCAACTTACATCCAATTGGATATATGTATCATGATCTTTCAAACACGAAGAGCTTGCCAAAGGATAAAACGAAAAAAGGGAAAGGTGAGCATCACCTTGACTCAAGCATAAAGTAAAACATAAAGTAAAAGATAGGCCCTTCACAGAGGGAAGCAGAGGTTGTCATGCGCGTTTAGGGTTGATACATAAAGTCTTAGTGCAAAAGAACGTCACTTTATATTGCCCCTTGTATGTGGACCTTTATTATCCAGTCCATCGCTTTTATTACTTCCACAACAAGTTCGTACAAAGTTTATTTTCTCTACACTAATAAGTCATACATATTTAGAGAGCAATTTTTACTGCTTGCACCGATGACAACTTACTTGAAGGATCTTACTCAATCCATAGGTAGCTATGGTGGACTCTCATGGCAAAACTGGGTTTAAGGATATTTGGAAGCACAAATAGTATCTCTACTTGATGCCAGGAATTTGGCTAGCATGAGGGGGAAAGGCAAGCTCAACATGTTTGGAAGGTCAATGACAATATACTTTAACTGAGATGTCGGAAAACATAAACCAGTATGTTATCTTCCTTGTCCAACGTCAACTCTTTTAGCATGTCATACTTAATGAGTGCTTCACAATCATAAAAGATGTCCAAGATAATATATTTATATGTGAACCCCTCTTTCCTTATCACTTCCTATTACTTGCAACAATGACCAAGGCTACGTTCATCAACTCTCAACAATTTTTATGCCTCATACTTTCTATGTGTGAAGTTAACACTATCCATAAGATCAATATGAACTCTTTTGTTCTTTCTACCTTCTCAAGATCATAGCAACATAGCAAAGCCCTTGACTCAACACTAATATTTATTATAGATAGCACACGAACTCGATTACATAAAGAGATCACAATGCAAAACTCAAAACTACTTGATATCAAAACTTCAATCTACTAGATCAAGATACTACTAAAAGGATCAAACTAAATAAAGCGGTAAAGATAAGAGTGTGATGGTGATACGATATCGGGGCACCTCCCCCAAGCTTGGCAGTTGCCAAGGGGAGTGCCCATACCCATGTGATTATTTCCTCGGAGGTGATGGAGGTGGTGATGATGATGGTGGATAATCGCACATCGAGCGTAAAAGCTCCTCCAACTTGCAGATAATGCCATTGAGCCCAGCAATATGATCCTTTAACAAAATATTTTCCTGTGTCAGATACTTGTTCTATATGCGGGCTAACCCAATCATCTTGAAAGCTTCAATCTCTGTTGGAGTGAAAAGGTTAGGTAAAGGTTGAGGGATGTCTTCTTCTTTCACCATCAGAGCTTGAACCTCCATGGCCTTCTTGATCCCTTCATCCTGGTTGATATCTTCTGGTTCCTCTCTTTTCAACTCTATCTTCAATAGCCAAGCATCCTTGTCTTCGTTGTTGGATGAGGGAGAAGTCATGGTGCCCTAAATCTGCAACGGAAATAGCTCAAAAAGAAAACAAAAGATATTTGTGTGATACGGTGGTCAAAACCTTCGGGAGTATATATAATGAATTTTTACCGACCAAAATACATAACATACAAGAAAACGGAGTCCAGGAGGCACACGAGGTGCCCACGAGATCGGGGGGGCGCGCCCTACAGGGGGGGGGCACGGCCTCCTCTCTCGTGAGAGCCTCGTGTCCCTTTCGGACTACTTCTTTCTTCCTAAAATTCTTAAATAATCCAAAACTGATAAAAAATGCCATTATAGTTGTTTTGGAGCCGGTTTATTTACCGTACCACGTACCTATGCCTTTTCGGAGTCTGGAACATTCTGGAAAGTGTCCCTTATATATTCCTCGGGGGTTATGGTTTCAATAATATTGGTTTCAACATTGATAGGATTACCTGAAATATAATGTTTAATTCTTTGACCATTTACCACCCTCGGATTTGTGCCTTCGAAGTTGTTGATTTTTATATCACCAGAACGATAGACCTCCTCGATAACGTAGGGACCTTCCCATTTTGAGAGAAGTTTTCCTGCAAAAAATCTTAAACGAGAGTTGAATAATAACACATAATCTCCTACGTTGAACTCACGCTTTTGTATCCTCTTATCATGCCAGCGTTTGACTTTTTCTTTGAAAAGCTTGGCATTCTCATATGCTTGGGTTCTCCATTCATCAAGTGAGCTAATATCAAACAACCTCTTCTCACCGGCAAGTTTGAAGTCATAATTGAGCTCTTTAATAGCCCAATATGCTTTATGTTCAAGTTCAAGAGGTAAATGACATGCTTTTCCATAAACCATCTTATATGGAGACATACCCATAGGATTTTTGTATGTAGTTCTATAGGCCCATAATGCATCATCAAGTTTTTTGGACCAATTCTTTCTAGATCTATTCATAGTCTTTTGAAAAATTAATTTGAGCTCTCTATTGCTCAACTGTACTTTACCACTAGATTGCGGATGATAAGGAGATGCCATTCTATGATTGACATCATACTTAGCAAGCATCTTACGGAAAGCACCATGAATAAAATGTGAACCACCATCAGTCATAAGATATCTAGGGACTCCAAACCTCGTAAAAATAACTTCTTTAAGCATTTTAATAGAAGTGTTATGATCAACACTACTAGTTGGAATAGCTTCTACCCACTTAGTAACGTAATCAACAGCAACTAAAATATGTGTATAACCATTAGAGGCAGGAAAAGGTCCCATATAATCAAAGCCCCAAACATCAAACAGTTCAATAACAAGAGAATAATTCATAGGCATTTCTTGATGTCTACTAATGTTACCTATTCTTTGGCTTTCATCACAAGATAAGACAAACTTACGAGCATCTTTGAAGAGAGTAGGGCAATAATAACCAGATTGTAGTACCTTGTGTGCAGTTCTATCTCCAGCGTTGTGTCCTCCATAAGATTCAGAGTGACACTTACGTAAGATCTGTTCCTGTTCATGCTCAGGCACACAACGTCTAATAACACCATCTACTCCTTCTTTATAAAGGTGTGGATCATCCTAGAAGTAATGTCTTAAATCATAAAAGAACTTTTTCTTTTGATGGTATGTGAAACTAGGCGGTATATATTTAGCAACAATGTAATTAGCATAATCAGCATACCAAGGAGCAGTACGAGAAGCATTGACGACCGCTAATTGTTCATCAGGAAAGCTATCATTAATAGGAAGTGGGTCATCAAGAACATTCTCTAACCTCGACAAGTTATCTGCAATGGGGTTCTCATCTCCCTTTCTATCAATAATATGCAAATCAAATTCTTGGAGCAATAGAACCCATCTAATGAGTCTAGTCTTAGCATCTTTCTTTTCCATAAGATATTTAATAGCAAGATGATCAGTGTGAATAGTAACTTTGGAATCAACAATATAAGGTCCAAACTTATCACATGCAAACACAACTGCTAAAAACTGTTTTTCAGTAGTAGCATAATTTCTCTGGGCAGTATCAAGAGTCTTACTAGCATACTGGATAACATTCAATTTCTTATCGACTCTTTGCCCTAAAACAGCACCTACGGCATAATCACTAGCATCGCACATAATTTCAAAAGGTAAATTCCAATCAGGCAGCTGAACAATAGGTGCAGTGATCAAAGCTTTCTTAAGTGTTTCAAATGCTTCTACACAATCATCATCAAAGACAAAAGGAATATCTTTTTGCAATAAATTAGTCAGAGGCCTATAGATTTTAGAAAAGTCCTTAATGAACCTCCTATAAAAATCGGCATGACCAAGGAAACTTCTTATACCTTTTATGTCCTTGGGACATGGCATCTTTTCAATAGCATCAACTTTGGCTTTATCAACTTCAATACCCCTCTCAGAGATCTTGTGCCCCAAGACAATGCCTTCATTAACCATAAAGTGACACTTTTCCCAATTCAGGACGAGACTACTGTCTTGGCATCTCTACAAAACTTGATCAAGGTTGTTCAAACAATCATCAAAAGAGGATCCATAGACTGAGAAGTCATCCATGAATACCTCACAAATCTTTTCACAAAAATCAGAGAATATAGCCATCATGCATCTTTGAAAGGTAGCAGGTGTATTACATAAACCAAAAGGCATACGTCTATAAGCAAAAGTACCAAAAGGGCAAGTAAAAGTAGTTTTAGATTGATAATTCGCTGACACAGGTATTTGAGAGAAACCAGAATAACCATCCAGAAAGCAAAAATGTGTGTGTTTGGATAGCCTTTCTAGCATTTGATCAATAAAAGGTAAAGGGTAATGATCTTTCTTAGTAGCTTTATTTAACTTACGGAAATCAATTACCATCCTATAGCCTGTAATAATTCTTTGCGAGATCAATTCATCTTTATCATTAGGAACAACGGCAATACCTCCCTTTTTAGGGACACAATGGACAGGGCTTACCCATTCACTATCAGCAACGGGATAAATAATACCTGCCTCAAGGAGCTTTAGTATCTCCTTTCTTACCACTTCCTTCATTTTGGGATTTAATCGTCTTTGAGGATCTCTAACTGGTTTGGCATCCTTCTCCACTGAAATATTGTGTATACATAATGTGGGACTAATGCCCTTAAGATCATCCAGAGTATATCCAATAGCAGCTCGGTGCTTCTTCAGAGTTTTCAATAATTTTTCTTCTTCTTTCTCTGAAAGGTTAGCACTAACAATAATAGGATATATTTCTTTTTCATCAAGATAAGCATACTTAAGATTATCAGGTAAGGGTTTGAGTTCAAACATGGGATCACCCTTGGGTGGAGGGGGATCCCCAAGAATTTCAACGGGAAGGTTATGTTTTAGCATAGGTTCTTGTTTAAGGAACACTTCATCTATTTCTTCCCTTTCCTTCATAAACATATCGTTTTCATGGTCTAACAAATAATGTGCTAACGGATCAGTTGGAGGAACATCAATGGAAGCAAGACCAATAATCTCATCCTTACTGGGTGGTTCCCTTTCACGAGGTTGTCTACTATACTTAGCAAAATTGAACTCATGAGACATACCATCTATGCCAACAGTGACGACCTTCCTTTTACAATTAATCTTAGCACTAGCAGTATTCAAGAAAGGTCTACCAAAAATAATGGGACAAAAATCATCTTGTGGGGAAGCAAGAATAATAAAATCAGTAGGGTATTTAATCTTCCCACACAAGACTTCAACATCTCTAACAATCCCTATAGGTTCAATGGTGTCCCTATTAGCAAGCTTAATAGTAACATCAATGTCTTCTAATTCAACAGGTGCAATATCGTGCATAATTTCTTTATAAAGATCATAAGGTATCGCACTAGCACTAGCACCCATATCACATAAGCCATGATAACAATGATCTCCTATTTTAACAGAAATAACAGGCGTGCCTAGAACAGGTCTACGTGTCTTAGTATCGGGTCTAGCAATATTAGCAGTTTCACCCAAGAAAGAAATAGCATGCCCATCTAAGTCCTCATCCAAGAGATCTTTAATCATAGCAATACCAGGTTCAACATTAATTTGCTCAGGAGGTGTATAGGTCCTAGTATTACTCTTACGAACAATAGTCGAAGCTTTAGCATGATCTTTTATCCTAACATGAAAAGGAGGTTTTTCGACATAAGCAGCAGGAATAATAGGATCACTATATGTAATAGTATTTTCTTCAACTGTAATAGGTGCAACTACTTTCACTTCAACAGGAGGATTATATTTAAACCACTTCTCTTTAGGGAGATCAACATGAGTAGCAAAAGTTTCACAAAAGTAGCTATGTTCTCAGAGTCAAGTCCATACTTAGAGCTAAATCCACGGAAAGCATCGGTATCCATAAAAGATTTAACACAATCGAACTTAGGTGTCATACCTGACTCCTTACCATCGTCGGAACCCCAATCTTCAGAGTTGCGTTTAATTTTTTCCAATAAGTCCCATTTGAAATCTATAGTCTTCAACATATAGGAACCAGCATAGGAGGTATCGAGCAAATTGTGATTATCAAGAGAAAGCCGAGCATAAAAATTCTGAATAATCATTTCCCGAGAGAGCTCATGATTGGGGCATGAAATACAACATTGACTTAAGCCTCCCCCAAGCTTGAGCAATGCTTTATCCTTCGCGAGGCCAGAAATTATATATGTAATTATGATCACGATGAACAAGATGCATAGGATAGAACTTCTGGTGAAATTCCAACTTCAATCGCTTATAATTCCAATATCTCGTATCATCACATATCCTATACCATGTCATTGCATCTCCCTTCAAAGATAAAGGGAAGACCTTCCTTTTGACAACATCATCGGGAATACCTGCATGCTTAAATTATCCACAAACATCATCCACAAAGATAAGGTGTAAATCGGGATGCAATGTTCCGTCTCCTGCAAAAGGATTAGCTAGTAGTTTTTCTATCATACCCGAAGGAATCTCAAAGTGAATATTTTCATAAAGTTCGGTAGGTTGAGGAGCATCTCTTTGCTCTTCTGGTTGGGGTGAAGATACCCCAAACAAGCCCCTCAAAGGATTAGTTTCCATAGTGACAAGTAACAGAAAATTTCAGCACACTATATAAATGTTTCCTTACCAAGTTCCACTCACCAAAAGTGCTATGCTCCCCGGCAATGGCGCCAGAAAAGAGACTTGATGACCAACAAGTATAGGGATCTATCGTAGTCCTTTCGATAAGTAAGAGTGTCGAACCCAACGAGGAGCAGAAGGAAATGATAAGCGGTTTTCAGTAAGGTTTTCTCTGCAAGCACTGAAATAGGAGGTGATAGATAGTTTTGTGATAATATAAATAGTAACGAGCAAAAAGTAAATAAAGTAAATAAAGTGCAGCAAGGTGGCCCAATCCTTTATGTAGCAAAGGATAAGCCTGGAAAAATTCTAATAATGAAGAAGGAGCTCCCGAGGACACATTGGGAATTATCGTCAAGCTAGTTTTCATCACGTTCGTAAGATTCGCGTTCGGTACTTTGATACTTTGATATGTGGGTGGACCAGCACTTGGGTATTGCCCTAACATGGACAAGAATCCTACTTATGATTAACCCCTATTGCAAGCATCCGCAACTACAAAAAGGAGTATTAAGGTAAACCTAACCACAACATTAAACATATGGGTCCATATCAACCCCTAACGAAGCAACGCATAAACTAGGGTTTAAGCTTCTGTCACTCTAGCAACCCATCATCTACTTATTACTTCCCTATGCCTTCCTCTAGGCCCAAATAATGGTGAAGTGTCATGTAGTCGACGTTCACATAACACCACTAGAGGAAAGACAACATACATCTCATCAAAATATCGAACGAATGCCATATTCACATGACTACTAATAGCAAGACTTCACCCATGTCCTCAGGAACAAACGTAACTACTCACAAAGCATATTCATGTTCATAATCAGAGGAGTAATAATATGCATAAAGGATCTGAACATATGATCTTCCACCAAGTAAACCAATTAGCATCAACTACAAGGAGTAATCAACACTACTAGCAACCCACAGGTACCAATTTGTGGTTTTGATACAAGATTGGATACAAGAGATGAACTAGGGTTTTGAGAGGAGATGGTGCTGGTGAAGATGTTGATGGAGATTGACCCCCTCTCGATGAGAGGATCGTTGGTGATGACGTTGGTGATGATTTCCCCCTCCCAGAGGGAAGTGTCCTCGGCAGAACTGCTCCGCCAGAGCCCTAGATTGATTTCGCCAAGGTTCCACCTTGTGGCGCTGGAGTTTCGTCCCATAAGCTTGCCCGATTTTTTTCCAGGGTAAAAGTGATGATATAGCAGAAGATGGACGCCGGAGGCCCACCAGGGGGCCCAGGAGATAGGGGGCCGCGCCCTACAGGGGGTGCCTCCCTGTCTCCTGGATAGCCATAAGTATTGAGATATAATGTGTAATAACAGCCCATAATGCAATAAATATTGATATAAAAGCATCATGCAAAGTGCACGTATCAATTGGTTTGTAATTTCACCCAAACGTGACGTAACTGCCTCTCACCCGGATTCATACACGATGGGCGCCAAAACACAGTGTGCCCTCGGCCGAAATCGACTCCCTCCCCGATTCATATTCATACACGGTGGGCGCCAAAAACAAACTCTCGTCGGCAAATATTGGGTGTATGCGAGATTACCGTCCTATCCCCGACCGACTAATGTTGTTGTGATGTAGTAGAAATTTGAAACGGGGGCGAAGTTTGTAAATTTCCTCACATTTGAGACAAGCGCGCCCTGAATACATGGTCCCCCCTTCCTCTCTACCTCCCTTTTCCCCATTCATACTCCGTGGGTGCCAAAACACCCTCTCCACCCCACCCTCCTCCGCCCGCCGCCGTCCGCCACCCCATCCACCGCCGTCCTCCTCCACCATGTCGGAGCTGATACCCCGATGCCGCCGTTCATTACAAGAGATCGACCTCTCTCATCCACACCTTTGGACTGGGATCCTTGCATCCCGTCCTCTCGCTTCAGCCCCGCCGTCGTCCACCTTGCCGGCGCCGCTCCTACGACCGTCTCGTCCACCCCGCCCCACCGCCACCGTCTACCCTCCTAGATCTGCTTCCATGCCACAGAAAGCCATCGCTACCGCAACACCGTCAAATTCTCAGCAGATGCGCACACTGCACCGCACTAGAGGTGGTACTCTTTCGTATCTGCTCAACTTATTTATCGCAGCAAGAAAATAGATCGCCATTGCTTTACTCTGATTTCTTGTCTTGGTTGCGAAGTTGCCTTTGTCCGGTTTGCACCTTCAGATCCGCCATGGCACGCTCAACACTATACTCCCAATGCTTATGATTTTCCCATTTTATATTCCACACTAGTTAAATCACAGTAAACTAAATTTAAAAATTGGGTCAGTCGATTTTTCAGAGCTCGTCGGAGTTCGCCGGTGCGATCCAAGGAGCTCGAGTGGTTGTGGGGACTCGCTGAACGAAGAAAACTCGACACGGGTGGGGGGTGGGGGTGGCGGAGGAACACAGGCGGTGGGGTCCGGTGGTCCGGCCGACGGCCTGTGCGGTGTTTTGTATGGGAAGAATCAGAGACGAGGAAGAAGAAGGGTTAGGAGACGTAGGATCTTCATCCAACTGCCTGAAAAGGTCGAGAGATAGCTGGGAGTTGCATTCTTAATGCGCTCTGGTTCATCATGTGTGGGCACTGCGCAACCAACATTTTATTATCGAAAATCTGCTTGCTCTTCTTTACCATGTTCGATAGTGCTGGCCTGTACATGATCGATAGGCTTTGAATTACTAGCGGTAATACAACACCGTATTTTCAAGCCAGTTCCACTTTCCCGATTTATATATCATGGTTATGGTGTACCCCTGTTATGTACACTATGATCTACCTAGTTGTTGTGTGCTCTTGTTATCATGGTTTGGCAATAAACTCTCTATACAATATATTACGAACCTATCATCTGCCAGCTATCCTTACTTCTGGAGCCTATTTTTTGTGTACTTGTGCCAGATTATATAAATGCACGCACGATATTACATCACACATGAGCTCTCTCATCAGAATCCAGTGATAGCACATAAGTGTTTACAGGGGCGCCCCTATATTAGAATATCATCTGCATTACAAAGATAATCTCACAACTATTTATGTTTTCATGGTTCTCAGATATTATACGCAATTACAGTGAATATCAGAATCCACGCATCAGAAGAATATTGTGGAACACTGCAATGACTTACAAAATTGGCACCAAGGCATTGAGTGCCATTCTAGAAGCAATGAAACTCGTACGCTCCCCACCTGTTGATTCTTGTTCAAAATATCATCCTAATGGCTATTCTAACCTCGAGGAGTCAAAGGCAGATGGCCTGTCCTGTTCACCCATCAAGGTGCCTGTTCTAATTTGGCAAGGTTTTATTGATTGCGTGTATCTTGCATATGTTTTCTTTCATTTCTTCTACTTTGTTGCACCACCATCTTCTTAGTTTACTCATCATATAACTCGAGATGCCATGCCCATCCATTATCAATACATATTCCATCTGTCGTCATACCATGTTTTTCCACTCAAATGATGTTCTTGTGCATCAGACATCAAAAAGGAAGAGGGTGATTGCCGAACCTGAAGGAGCACCAGCAAAGTCCTTGAAAAACGTGGTGGTGCCGGAGAAATCAGACAGCGCCCCACTTATATTGGTTGTACAACCAGTGACACAAAACATAGGACCGACTCCAGCAGACTGTACCCATACTTCACTGGCCACACCACTAGCTCCACCACACAGGACCTACACTCTAGCAAAAGGTATACCGATTTCATTTGCCATAGCACCAGCCGTACCACAGAAAAATCCTACTCCAGCAAAAAGTACAACAAGTCCACCGGCCGAAGACCTATCCCAACTACAGAGACGACCAATTCCTATAGATTGGAGCCCCATTCCATTTATTCCCAGTTTAAAAGACAATGCTTTCAATGTTGTTAGGGACTACGTGCATATATTCCCATCATGGGAAGATTATAGTGAAGACAAACACCATTTTCACATCTTCCTGTCCAACTTACGTGTAAGTGCTATTATTCATGGTTATTATTTTCCTGTTTTCTGCTGATCGAACACATCAATAATTTACATTACATTGTTGTAACTAGGTGAGGGTCAATCTGGATAGTCATGACGAGCAAAGCTTGCTTGTGCTTTTCAAGGAAGCATTGCAGTAGTATCGCTGTTACCTGAGGAAATCACACTTTGATGGCAAGTCTATAAACGAATTTCCGATGAAGTCTCCTGTGCTAAATTTAGAAGACATTGAATGGAAAAACCTTGTTATGCACTGGTCTCATTCCCAGGATGAGGTACTGTCTATGAAATCACATGACAATTTGAACTTCTACTTTTCTGCATGTGCCTTACGGATCTTTTTTGCAGGAAATCTGCTCGAAGAAGAATTCCGGTTTGAAAAGAACGACAGGATATCGCAAATATGCTGCCCGCTGCTTTGCTCTTGTTAGTACCTGTTGTCCTGTATCACTGTACTTGCATACATACCTGGTTCATTATGTGACAATATTATGCATGATAGCTTGCTTATCAATTGCTCGCTCCAAATTATCTGATCTGTATGACTGGTTACATTACTGTAGAATATATCCAATGCCAATGAATTTTTTTAGCTCTACATTGTTCTTGTAAGTAAATGCTGTCCTTTATCAGTGTACTTATATTGACAGGTAGTTGTTCATGTACCATCACTCTGCAGCTTATTTTCCTTTGCCCTCCATTTTGTACACATCAGATCTATATTTACTCTTACCATAAGGTTGGTACTGAAGAAGTTTAGCTGTGCATTGCTCTTGGCTGTGCCTTTTGCCTGTATCACTGCACATACATTTATAGCTACTTGGTTATGTAGCATCACTCTTCATCTTATCTTAAATATTCTCCATTTTTTCGTATATTATCACATCTATATTTACTCTTAACAAAATGTAGAATAAAGGCAATGCTTATGAAGAACATCCTGTGCTAAACTTCTTGAATTGCCCCCCCCATCAGCATGGACAAGGGCTTTATAGAGCCTGTCTTCACCAGTAATGTAAGTTTGTCCTTCTCAAGCCTTCAAATTTTGTTGTGTATATTTGGTTAGGCATGACTGCAACAACTATTTATTTTTGGCGTTTGCATCAAATTGCATGTTTAAAGTTTATTATGTAGTTCATAAACAAAAGTTTGTCCTTCTCAATTTAAGTTTTCAGTTGTACAACCAAGTTCCTTCTTCATACCATGTAAATTAAACTATACAGAGCAAGTGATCTTCTTTTGCACTGCATGTATGCTTCTATTCTTCATCCATAATCCAGTGGTGTGATGAACCTACCCACTACATCACAATGTCATATTCTGCAATGTCTTAACTATGAACAATGTCATATCATTCTACTATTATTTAAACCATCTCTTTATTTGCCAATCTGAAATGGGATAAATTGACAGCACACTAACCATTGATACTTATGAGTTCTTGATCTGTAATCCAGTGGTGTCGTGAAGCTGCCAACTCCTTCACAATGTCATTTCCTGCCATGTCTTGACCTGAACAATACCATATTGTGTTAATGCAATTTTAAACTATGTCACTTTATTCGTTTGTAAGAAATGTGATGAATTGTCAGCACTGATACTTTTATGTGCAAAACCTGTCATCTGTCTGCTTGTTTATCTTCCAGAGTGAGGAAGATATAACTATTGAACAAGCGCAGTCTCATCATCTTGCTCAGCTGCTTGCGCTGCAGCTCCCCAGCAGGGCTAACCTTTCTTGAACTCTATTGAAGTGCTGTCGGTTTTGTATATTATTTTGTCGGCGTGTTTATTTGCACTGGTGGCAATCTTTGATGCCCAGCATATGTAATCTGCTGTCTGCTTGTGCTTTATTATCATAGTGGCGAACTTTGATGCCCAGTGGATGTAATATGCCGTAATTTCTTTATTGTATAGTCTAGGTTTTTTCTTATGCACGATGCTGCAATTATTTTACTGTATATATATCCTGTCTTCGCATTAAACCGGCCAAACCGTAAAATTACGATACATAATCGGGCCGTCATGCAATCATGATGTATGATCCGCATCATGGGCCCCGTCAAACTGGCCCACTAGTAGATTCGGGCCTTTAATAGGCCGAGTAAACCCCGGCCCTCTTTTCGCAAGAAAACTCAATGGGCTTTTAGGAGGCTGAGAAGTAGGCTGGGCCTGAAACGTGCCGAATAGCTCATGGGCCGGCAGTAGCCCAAAATGGACCCCGACCCATGATTGTGCGAATCAATTCACGGGATTTTAACAGGCCAAAGTTGTCTTGGTCGTTGTTTGGCCCAATCAGATATTGGCTGTGAGCAGGCCGGATGCAAACCGGGCCGTAGTTAGGCCCAACTATATGACGGGCTTTTAACATGCCGAAATTAATATAGGGCCGAAATGTTAAATGGGCCCTTAACATGCCGAAACTAATATCAGGCTGAATTACTAAATGGGCCTTTAGCAAGTGGGCCCAAAAGCATAGCGTCCAGTCAACGGGCCGAATCTGATATGGGCCATAATTGAGCCCAAAGCCTCTTAAAGGGCCGAACCTGATCTGGGCCGTGATTTGGCCCAGAAAGCGGGATGTTTTTAACATGCCGGATCTTATATGGGCCATTATTAGGCCCAGAACGTGGCAGACCATTAATGGACCGGATCAAATATGGGCCGGCATTTGGCCCATAACATGGCAGCTAGTTAATGGGCCGGCCTACTAGGGTCCTCAAAATCTTGTGGTCCTACAGCTGGGCCGGCCCATTAATGTCGGCGAAATCTCATGGGCCTTTAGCTGGGCCGGCCCATTATGATCCGCAAGAATTTTGTGGGCCTTTACCTGGGCCGGCCCATTATGGCACTCAAAAATCTTGTGGGCCTTTACCTGGGCCGGCCTATTATGGCCCGCGAAATCTTGTGGGCCTTTAGCTGGGCCAGGCCATTATAGTCCGCAAAATCTCATGGGCCTTTAACTGGGCCGGCCCATTATGGTCCGCAAAATCTTGTGGGCCTTTAGTTGGGCCGGCCCATTTAAACTTGATGGGCCGTGCCACGTGTCGACGTATCATAGGCGCCTTCTGTCCAATGAGTGGATGACAAATGTCCCAATGATGAGCCGACACGTGTTTCCTCCAGCCAATGATGATTTTACACCTGGAAAATCCCCATTGGTCAGGGCTGTTAACGGGTTATCGGATCCAAAACCCGACCCGATAGCTTAACGGCGTTCCGTTACGGTGGATGCCACGTGTTGGTCACCCTTGACGAAAGCACTTCTGTGACGTGCGATTTATCATCATGGAAGTGGACACTTCCGTGATGATAATTTTGGTAATGTCATGGAACACTTCTACGACAGCATAGGTATGACTATCTTGATTCTGTCATAAATTTGTCATGGATGTACATGCATGACAAAAAATGCGACCTACTGTGACAAACACATATCATCACGGAAGTGTATTTTTTTGTAGTGTTGTCCTTTGTAATGTTGAACAAGGTCATTTCTATTATTTATTGCTTGTCATTTGAAAGTTTTTCCTCCTGTGCGGCCGTTTTATATATTAATCCTGAGAGTTGGCCAGTCGTCGGCTTCCGCCCCCACGTAGTAAGTACGGGGGTGTTCGGGATAAACCCGAGCACTCTTTATCCTAGTTTTGGGTCCTTGAAGGAGGTGTTCAGCACAGCGAACCAGGCAATCGGACTATATGGCTTTATCACTCTCACTTAGCCATAGGAGTTTTAAAAGGAAGGTAGGCGCAACCCCTGGTGTTCGAAAGACCGCATGAGGAGCTCTATAAGCACCTGATCGGAAGAAAAGCCGATCCATCGCACATTGCATTGGTTATGGCATTATGCAGAAGAAATCCTTAAAGATTTTACAACCTCTCGAACAGTTGACCAGCTCTCGCTATATCATGACAGTCAGTTTTCGGCTTTCTCTACTGAGGTGCTCATCCGGAAGAATCGGGACACAACCGCAGTAGTTCTCCCTGTGCTACCTTAGCCAATATAGCGGAACATAAGGTACCAAAACATAGGAACCGGGCAAACGCAACTATTGACCCAAGACATGATTCAGAGCGGATGCATATAATGCTACAATTAAGTTCGGGGTGCCAAACTATCGTGAAGGTGTTCGAACTTTATTGCCGTATTATGGGTATAATGAAGCCCCTGGCACATTAGGGCATATCGCGATGTGCCGCTGCCTTTTGACAAAAGAGTTTCAGTAAGAAATAACAGCATCATATAAATCCACATGTTGTATTTGAATAATACGTCGATGCGTATGAGTAGAGGTGATGTGATAAAAAGAAATATGACCACGGAACCTGCCGAGACCAGGTGGGAGGAAGCTGTATGCGGATCCATAGTGTAGTTGGATGATCATCAAGGGGAATATCTAGAGATTCCCTTACGCGCTCGAACTGTTTCCATGCCATCCGTCCTAGCCTACACAAAGGTGAACCTACAAAGAAAATGCAAGAAATGGTTTTGTGCCACAGATCGGTTGAGCCGCAAAGGAAATGCAAGAAATGGTTTTGAGCCGGAGTGTTTTAACTGAGCTCCGGATGAGCCGGGCTATCCTGCCGCGCAGTAGTTCAGACTCCTTTGGCGGTGTCCGGGAGCTTGGCCATCGACTCGAGGTTCGATTGAAAGGTTCCATTCGTTGCTTCTGCTGTTAAAGCGGCGGTAGACTCTTCGGCAGTGAGGGGAAGTTCGGCCCTGCCATTAACTGTAATGACGCCGCGTGATAACCCACATGTGTAGGGGATCGCAACAGCTTTCGAGGGTAGAGTATTAAACCCAAATTTATTGATTCGACACAAGGGGAGCCAAAAAATATTCTTGAGTATTAGCAGTTGAGTTGTCAATTTAACCACACCTGGATAACTTAGTATCTGCAGCAAAGTAGTATGATAATAGAGGCAACGGTAGCAAAAGTAATATTTTTGGGTTTTGTAGTGATTGTAACAATAGCAACGGAAAAGTAAATAAGCGAAGCACAAGATTTGAAAAGCTCGTAGGCAATGGATCAGTGATGGATAATTATGTTGGATGCGATTCCTCATGTAATAGCTATAACATAGGGTGACACAGAACTAGCTCCAGTTCATCAATGTAATGTAGGCATGTATTTCGAATATAGTCATACGTGCTTATGGAAAAGAACTTGCATGACATCTTTTGTCCTACCCTCCCATGGCAGCGGGGTCCTAGCGGAAACTAAGGGATATTAAGCCCTCCTTTTAATAGAGAACCAGAACAAAGCATTAGCACATAGTAAATACATGAACTCCTCAAACTACGGTCATCACCGAGAAGTATCCCAATTATTGTCACTTTGGGGTTGTCGGATCATAACACATAATAGGTGACTATAGACTTGCAAGATAGGATCAAGAACACACATATATTCATGAAAACATAATAGGTTCAGATCTGAAATCATGGCACTCGAGCCCTAGTGACAAGCATTAAGCATAGCAAAGTCATAGCAACATCAATCTCAGAACATAGTGGATACTAGGGATCAAACCCTAACAAAACTAACTTGATTACATGGTAAATCTCATCCAACCCATCACCATCCAGCAAGCCTACGATGGAATTACTCACGCACGACGGTGAGCATCATGAAATTGGTGATGGAGGATGGTTGATGATGACGACGGCGACGAATCCCCCTCTCGGGATCCCCGAACGGACTCCAGATCAGCCCTCCCGAGAGAGATTAGGGCTTGGTGGCAGCTCCGTATTGTAAAATGCAATGAAACTTTCTCTTTGATTTTTTTCTCCGTGAGACGTAATATATGGAGTTGGAGTTGAGGTCGGCGGAGCCTCAGGGGGTCCACGAGACAGGGGGCGCGCCCCCACCCTCATGGACAAGGTGTGAGCCCCTGGTCTTGATTCTTTCCCTAGTATTTTTTATATTTTCCAAAAAGTGCCTCCATGGATTTTCAGGACATTCTGAGAACTTTTGTTTTCTACACATAAAACAACATCATGGCAGTTCTGCTAAAAACAGCGTCAGTCCGGGTTAGTTTCATTCAAATCATGCAAGTTAGAGTCCAAAACAAGGGCAAAATTGTTTGGAAAAGTAGATACGTTGGAGACTTATCAACTCCCCCAAGCTTAAACATTTGCTTGTCCTCAAGCAATTCAGTTGATAAACTGAAAGTGATAAAGAAAAACTTTTACAAACTCTGTTTGCTCTTGTTGTTGTAAACATGCAAAGCCAGCATTGAGGTTTCAACAACACCTCGGTCTCACAATTACTCATATCAATAACATAATCAGCTAGCGAGCCATAATAACCAAACTCGGATGACAACACTTTCTCAAAACAATCATAACATGATATAACAAAATGGTATCTCGCTAGCCCTTTATGAGACTGCAAAACATAAATGCAGAGCACCTTTAAACTTCAAGGACTGACTAAACATTGTAATTCATGGTAAAAGAGATCCAGTCAAGTCATACCCAATATAAATCAATAATAATGAATGCAAATGACAGTGTGCTCTCCAGCGGGTGCTTTTTAATAAGAAGGTGATGACTCAACATAAAAGTAAATAGATAGGCCCTTCGCAGAGGGGAGCAGGGATTTGTAGAGGTGCCAGAGCTCGATTTTAAAATAGAGATTGAATAACATTTTGAGCGGCATACTTTTGCTGTCAACGCAACAACTATGAGATGGCTGTATCTTCCATACTACATGCATTATAGGCAGTTCCCAAATAGAATGGTAAAGGTTTGTACTCCCCCAACCACCAACAAGCATCAATCCATGGCTTGCTCGAAACAACGAGTGCCTCCAACTAACAACAGCCCTGGGGGAGTTTTGTTTAATTATTTTGATTTGCTTCGATCTTTTTGGATCATGGGATGGGCATCCCGGTTACCGGCCCTTTCTCGTGAATGAGGAGTGGAGTCCACTCCTCTTGAGAATAACCCACCTAGCATGGAAGATAGAGGAAGCCCTAGTTGAAACATGAGTTGCTCGAGCATACAAAACAGGATTTCATTTGAAGGTTTGGAGTTTGGCACATACAAATTTACTTGGAACGACAGGTAAATACTGCATATAGGAAGGTATGGTGGACTCATATGGAACAACTTTGGGATTTAAGGAGTTTGGATGCACAAGCAGTATTCCCGCTTAGTACAGGTGAAGGCTAGCAAAAGACTAGGAAGCGACCAACTGAGAGAGCGACAACAGTCATAAACATGCATTAAAATTAATTCGCACAGAGTACAAGCATGAGTAGGATATAATCTACCATGAACATAAATATCATGAAGGCTATGTTGATTTGTTTCAACTACATGTGTGAACATGTGCCAAGTCGAGTCACTCAATTCATTGAAAGGAAGATACCATCTCATCATACCACATCATAATAATTCTAATAGCATGTTGGCGCAAGGTAAACCATTATAACTCATAGCTAACCAAGCATGGCACAAGCAACTATAATCTCTAAATGTCATTGCAAATATGTTTACTTCATAATAGGCTGAATCAGGAACAATGAACTCATCATATTTACAAAAACAATAGAGGTCGAGTTCATACCAGCTTTTCTCATCTCAATCAGTCCATCATATATCGTCATTATTGCCTTTCACTTGCACAACCGAACGATGTGTATAATAATAATAGTGCACGTGCATTGGACTAAGCTGGAATCTGCAAGCATTCAACTCAATAGAGAAGATAAAGTAATATGGGCTCCAAGTTAAATAAACAATCATGCATAAGAGGGCCACTAAACATTTTCAATATGGTCTTCTACTCTCGACCCCCAAAGGAAAGAAAAGAAAATAAAACTATTTATACGGGAAAGCTCCCAACAAGTAAAAGAAGAACGAGAAATCTTTTTGGGTTTTCATTTTAATTACTACTAGAAGCATGGAAATTAAACTAACTAATTTTCTTGGTTTTTCTAAAGGTTTATCAAACACACAAGAAGTAAGCGAGAAAAAGGAATTTAGACTAGCATGGATAATACAGTGAAAGAGTATGAGCACCGACAACTAGAATAGTGTGTGAACATGAATGTAAAGTCAGTGAGAAATACGTACTCCCCCAAGCTTAGGCTTTTGGCCTAAGTGGGTCTAATGCCAAGGGCCGCTGCTACTCTCCCCGATGTACTGGGAGGTGTAATCAGGATACCACTGGTTGGCCATCTCCGGGTCCCACTGGTAAGATGATGCACGATAAGTGTCCAGTTCAGGGTGTGGCCCAGGCTCAGGTTCTGAAGTGGATGCTTGGCCTCGATGAGCGTACACCGCTTCCGGTGTGACAAGAAAATTATCTGCAATCAAATCAAACAACAGAGGCGCAGACAAAATAATAGTCTCATTGTGTTTCTTATTAAATCTCAGGTTATATAAGAGCATCTTTTGTTTGTTGTCAACAATGAACTCATGTGCTACCATGCTCTTGTAATCTAAAATGTAAGGAGTCAATTTTGTCTCCTCTTTCACATGGTGCCTAATAGGTATCTCAAAATGTCTAGCAAGATGTGAAGCATAGATACCTACAAAGATGGGGCCTTTTGTACGATTCAGGCTTAGCCATTTAGCAATGACGACACCCATACTAAAGCTATTATCTCCAAACAAGGCATGGTGAAGAATGATAATATCAGGAACATTGAAGTTTCCACTATTTCCACGACCAATCAAGCATCTACTAGCAAATATGGCAAAGTAGCGTAAAACAGGAAAGTGTATGCTAGAGATTTTCGCATCGGAATCCTTCTTTGGATCCTCTACAGTGATAGTGTTAACAAAGCCATCCACATCTTTACGATGAGGTTCCTCTAATTTTCCCTCAAAGGGTATCCTACATACCGCGCAAAAATTACGTAAAGACGTTTCCCTGAATTCATCATATAAATGAAATGATATTGAAGGCGGTGACTTCTTAAGGTAATAATAAAAGTTTTGCACAAAAGTATTGGTGAGTGAGAGATACTGATCGAGACGGTCGTGGAGGTAATCGGTGAGGCCTGCATTCTCGATCTAAGAATAAAAATCTTCATGAATTCCAGCTTCTTTCAAGAAATTATTGCATGGCCATTCACACGGCCGCACTTCCGCTATGCGAGGAAGATTATACTTGGCTTTTTCCTTCTCTTTAGCTTGTTTTTCCTGAGAGCCTCGGCTAGAAGAGCCCCTCAAAAGTCTCCTTAACATTTTCTGAAAATTTCTGAAATTTTAGTAACTTCAAAATAAAAGTGAACAAAATTAAACAAGATTGGTAGCAACTATTCCTACAAGTGCCTAGAGCCTATATCATGCATTAGAATTACTTGGGACCTCATAAATTTAACATGCAAGCTCAAGAACATGGTCACCTATGTAGCAAAAATTTGCAATGAATAAAGCACTAGAACAAAAACTAATTGGACCAATGGAGGAGTCACATACCAAGCAACAATCTCCCAAAGCAGTTTTATGAATGGAGCTTTGCGCAAGGAGATCGTAAATCGCAGTGAAATGAGCTAGAACTCGTGCTTGAGCTGGATGGGGATTTTTTGGGAAGAAGATGGAGTGTGTGGGTGCTGGCATAAGTGGAGGGGGGCCACCAGGGGCCCACGTGACAGGGGGGCGTGCCCAGGGAAGGTGGGCACGCCCTCCACTCTCGTGGCCTGGTGCTTGCCACTCCTGTAGAAATTTCAGTGCCTAAAATCCTCAAATATTTCATAAAAAATCATACTAAATTTGCAGGGCTTTTGGAGCACTTTTATTTTCGGGATATTTTTTTATGCATGGATAATTCAGAAAACAGACAGATAATACTATTTTTGCTTTATTTATTCTAAATAACAAAAAGTAAAAAGAGGGTACAAAAGGTTGTGCCTTCTAGTTTCATGCATCTCGTGATCATCAAAATGAATCCACTAACAAGGTTGATCAAGTCTTGTTAACAAACTCATTCCGAATAACATGGAGCCGGAGAAATTTCTAATAACACTAAGTTACCTCAACGGGGATATGAACATACCCAAGAATAAGAATATCATACTTTTTCTTGATAGTAGGAAGAGGAAATTCAAAACCTCCAATAATGATAGTTGGAACTTTTCCAATAGAATTGATGCTATGAACTTGAGATTGTTTCCTCGGAAAGTGTACTGTATGCTCATTACCATTAACATTAAAAGTGACATTGCCTTTGTTGCAATCAATAACAGCCCTTGCAGTATTCAAAAAGGGTCTACCAAGGATAATCGACATACTATCGTCCTCGGGAATATCAAGAATAACAAAGTCCGTTAAAATAGTGACATTTGCAACCACAACAGACACATCCTCACAAATACCGACAGGTTTAGCAGTTCATTTATCAGCCATTTGCAAAGATATTTCAGTAGGTGTCAACTTATTCAATTCAAGTCTACGATATAAAGAGAGAGGCATAACACTAACACCGGCTCCAAGATCACATAAAGCAGTTCTAACATAATTTCTTTTAGTGGAGCATGGTATGGTTGGTACCCATGGGTCTCCAAGTTTCTTTGGTATTCCACCCTTAAAAGTGTAATTAGAAAGCATGGTGGAAATGTCAGCTTCCGGTATCTTTCTTTTGTTTGTAATGATATCCTTCATATATTTAGCATAAGGATTTACTTTAAGCATATCAGTTAAGTGCATACGTAAGAAGATAGGTTTAATCATTTCAGCAAAGCGCTCAAAATCCTCATCATCCTTTGTCTTGGATGGTTTAGGAGGAAAGGGCATGGGTTTCTGAACCCATGGTTCTCTTTCTCTATCGTGCTTCCTAGCAACAAATCTCTCTTATCATAACATTGATTCTTTGATTGTGGGTTATCAACATCAATAGCAGGTTCAATCTCTACATCATTATTTTTGCTAGGTTGAGCATCAACATGAACATTATCATTAACATTATCACTAGGTTCATGTTCATCACGTGATTGTGTTTCAGCATCAGAGATAGAAATATCATTGGGATTCTTAGGTGTGAGTACAACAGGTTCACTAGAAGCATGCAAAGTCCTATCGTTTTTCTTCTTCTTCTTTTTGGAAGAACTAGGTGCCTCTAAATTGTTTCTCTGAGAATCTTGCTCGATTCTCTTAGGGTGGCCTTCAGGATACAAAGGTTCCTGAGTCATTCTACCAGTTCTAGTAGCCACTCTAATAGCAAAGTCAGGTTTATTGTTTAATTCATCGAGCAAATCATTTTGAGCTTTAAGTACTTGCTCAGCTTGAGTAGAAACCATAGAAGCATATTTGCTAACGAGTTTAAGTTCACTTTTAACTCTGGCCATATAATCGCTCACGCGTCCTATCTCGAAAGCATTATTCTTTAACTCTCTACCAACATAAGCATTAAAACTTTCTTGTCTAGCCATAAAGTCATCAAATTCATCTAAGCGTGGGCTATGAAATTTAGTAGAGGGGATTTCAACTTTATCATATCTACAAAGAGAATTTAACTTTACTACCTGTGTCAGGTTATCAAGACAATGTGGTTCTTCGACAGGCGGTATATTAAGACCATGCATTTCTTCAATAGGTGGTAAATTCTTAACATCTTCAGCTTTTATACCTGTTTCTTTCATTGATTTCTTTGCCTCTTGCATATCTTCAGGACTGAGAAATAAAGCACCTCTCTTCTTCGAAGTGGGTTTAGGAATAGGCTCAGGAGTTGGCTCAATTGGTTCAGGAATTGCCTCAGGAATTGGCTCAGGAAGACTCCAATTATTTTCATTAGTCAACATATTATTCAATAGTAATTCAGCTTCGTCGACTGTTTGTTCCGTGAAAACACAACCAACACAACTATCCAAGTAATCCTTGGAAGCATCGGCTAGTCCATTATTAAAGATATCAAGTATTTCATTTTTCTTAAGAGGATGATCAGGCAAAGCATTAAGTAACCGGAGAAGCCTCCCCCAAGCTTGTGGGAGACTCTCTTCTTTGATTTGCACAAAATTATATATTTCCCGCAAGGCAGCTTGTTTCTTATGAGTAGGGAAATATTTAGAAGAGAAGTAATAAATCATATCCTAGGGACTACGCACACAACTAGGATCAAGAGAATTAAACCAAGTCTTAGCATCACCCTTTAATGAGAACAGAAATATCTTAAGGATATAATAATAGCGAGACTTCTCATCATTAGTAAACAGGGTGGCTATATCATTCAACTTGGTAAGATGTGCCACAACAGTTTCAGATTCAAGGCCATTAAAAGGATCAGATTCAACCAAAGTAATAATCTCAGGATCAACAGAGAATTCATAATCCTTATCAGTAACACAGATAGGTGAAGTAGTAAAAGCAGGGCCAGGTTTCATTCTAGCGTTAAGAGATTGCTTCTTCCATTTAGCTAATAATTTTTTAAGATCATATCTATCTTTACAAGCAAAGATAGCTCTAGCAGCTTCCTCTTCCATAACATAACCCTCAGGAACAACAGGCAATTCATAATCATTGGGAGAACTTTCATCATCACTATCATCAATAATAGCATCATCAATAATTTCATTCTCTCTAGCCCTAGCAAGTTGTTCATCAAGAAATTCACCTAATGGCAAAGTAGTATCACGCACAAAAGTAGTTTCATCATAAGTATCATGCATAGCAGAAGTGGCATCATCAATAACATGCGACATATCAGAATTCATAGCAGTAGCAGGTTTAGGTGTCGCAAGCTTACTCAAAACAGAAGGAGAATCTAGTGCCGAGCAAGATGGCAGTTCCTTACCTCCCCTCGTAGTTGAGGGAAAAATCTTAGTTCTTTCGTCTTTCAAGTTCCTCCTAGTGATCAACAGATATAAATCCCAAGTGACTCAGAGAATTAGAGCTATGCTCCCCGGCAACGGCGCCAGAAATTAGTCTTGATAACCCACAAGTGTAGGGGATCGCAACAGCTTTCGAGGGTAGATTATTCAACCCAAATTTATTGATTCGACACAAGGGGAGACAAAGAATATTCTTAAGTATTAGCAGTTGAGTTGTCAATTCAACCACACCTGGATAACTTATAGCAAAGTATTTAGTAGCAAAGTAGTATGATAATAGAGGTAACGGTAGCAAAAGTAATATTTTTGGGTTTTGTAGTGATTGTAACAATAGCAACGGAAAAGTAAATAAGCGAAGCACAAGATGTGAAAAGCTCATAGGCAATGGATCAGTGATGGATAATTATGTCGGATGCGATTCCTCATGTAATAGCTATAACATAGGGTGACACAGAACTAGCTCCATTTCATCAATGTAATGTAGGCATGTATTCCGAATATAGTCATACGTGCTTATGGAAAAGAACTTGCATGACATCTTTTGTCCTACCCTTCCGTGGCAGCGGGGTCCTTGCGGAAACTAAGGGATATTAAGGCCTCCTTTTAATAGAGAACCGGAACAAAGCATTAGCACATAGTAAATACATGAACTCCTCAAACTATGGTCATCACCGAGAAGTATCCCGATTATTGTCACTTCGGGGTTGTCGGATCATAACACATAATAGGTGACTATAGACTTGCAAGATAGGATCAATAACACACATATATTCATGAAAACATAATAGGTTCAGATCTGAAATCATGGCACTCGGGCCCTAGTGACAAGAATTAAGCATAGAAAAGTCATAGCAACATCAATCTCAGAACATAGTGGATACTAGGGATCAAACCTAACAAAACTAACTTGTTTACATGGTAAATCTCATCCAACCCATCACCGTCCAGCAAGCCTACGATGGAATTACTCACGCACGACGATGAGCATCATGAAATTGGTGATGGAGGATGGTTGATGATGACGACAGCGACGAATCCCCCTCTCCAGATCCCCGAACGGACTCCAGATCAGCCCTCCCGAGAGAGATTAGGGCTTGGCGGCGGCTCCGTATCGTAAAACGCGATGAAACTTTCTCTCTGATTTTTTTCTCCGTGAGACAGAATATATGGAGTTGGAGTTGAGGTCGGTGGAGCCTCAGGGGGCCCACGAGACAGGGGGCGCGCCCCCACCCTCATGGACAGGGTGTGGGCCCCCTGGTCTTGATTCTTTTGCCAGTATTTTTTATATTTTCCAAAAGGTGTCTCCGTGGATTTTCAGGACATTCCGAGAACTTTTGTTTTCTACATATAAAATAACACCATGGTAGTTCTACTAAAAACAGTGCCAGTCTAGGTTAGTCTCATTCTAATCATGCAAGTTAGAGTCCAAAACAAGGGCAAAAGTGTTTGGAAAAGTAGATACGTTGGAGACGTATCACCGCGCGGACCGGGCATCTTGAGTTTACGGTAGGCATAATGTGGCACCGTGTTGAATCGAGCGAACGCAGTTCGTCTGAGCAGTGCCTGATAATCACTGCAAAAGGGGACGATGTCGAAGACTAACTCTTCGGTACGGTAATTGTTTGGTGATCTGAAGACTACCTCCAGAGTGATGGAGCCTGTACAACTGGACTCCACACCTGGTATGACACCTTTAAAGGTGGCTTTAGTGGGCTTGATCATCGAATGATCGATACCCATCTTGCGCACTGTGTCCTGATACAGCAGGTTTAGGCTGCTGCCTCCGTCCATGAGGACTCGTGTGAGGTGGAATCCATCAATTATTGGATCAAGGATGAGTGTGGCTGGACTGCCCTGATTGGTATTGGCCGGACGATCCTTACGATCGAAGGTGATCGGCCATAGGTTGTATTGTGGGGCGACTGGCTCCATTAAGTCGACATCCCTAAGAGTGCACGTTTGTTCCAGCTTGGGAATGTGGGTGGTGTTTATCATGTTCATTGTTTTGATTTGCGGGGGAAATTTCTTTTGCCCTCCTATATTCGGTGATCGGGCCTCCTCGTCGTCATCATCGCTTTGGGACCCCTTCCCCTTGTTTCGGCACCTGACCTACCGGCTTGTCTGAAGACCCAGCATTCTCTATTGGTATGATTGGCTGGTGTTCCTGGGGTACCATGAATTTGGCGTGGACAGTCGAGTATGCGGTCCAAACTGGACGGGCCCGAATTATTCAAATTGAATGGCTTTTTCCGCTGACCGGACTTTGAGCCACTGAACCCGACATTAACTGCCGTGTCTTCAGTGCTATCACCGTTTTTGCAATGCTTGTGTTTGTTGCGTCATGGTTTGTCGTTGCTATCTCTGGCTTTTGATGTGCCAGGATTGCTTGGTGTGTTGTTGCTATGAGCCAACCAGCTATCTTCGCCCGCACAAAAGCGGGTCATGAGTGTCGTCAGGGCTGCCATGGACTTTGGCTTTTCTTGGCCGAGATGTCGGGCAAGCCACTCGTCACGGATGTTATGCTTAAAGGCCGCTAGGGCTTCGACATCCGGACAGTCAACAATTTGGTTCTTTTTAGTTAGGAACCGAGTCCAAAATTTCCTGGTTGACTCTCCGGGCTGTTGGGTTATGTGACTTAGATCATCAGCATCCGGTGGTCGCACATAAGTGCCCTGGAAGTTGTCCAAGAATGCATCTGCCAGGTTCTCCCAACTCTCGATGGAGTTTGCCGGCAAGCTATTCAGCTAGTGCCGAGCCGGTCCCTTGAGTTTTAGTGGGAGGTACTTGATGGCGTGTAGATCATCTCTGCGGGCCATGTGAATGTGGAGGAAGAAATCTTCTATCCATACCTCGGGGTCTGTAGTGCCATCATATGATTCAATGTTCACGGGTTTAAACCCTTCTGGGAATTCATGATCCATTACTTCATCATGAAGCATTGGGAGTGTGCGGCGCCTCTGTGCCGGGCTACATTGTATTCGGTCCGGCCGGATTTGTTGGTATATCCAGCATGATGGTCATCGTCACGTGTTGGGGCATGCCCTCGTGATCCATAGATCGATCTTGATTGCCCTGCTTTGTTTTTCAATTTGTCTCGCAGGTCATGCATGGAGCCCCGGGCCTTTGTGTTTTTGCTTGTTTGGCATCGAGGTGCGGGCTGGACTTCAGGCTGAAATGCCGCTTTGTCTCGGCCACGAGGTGGCCGGTCAGTCGTGTCATGCGCTGGTAGTGGAGGCTTTAATGCCTCCTCCTCGAGTTGAGGTAGCAACTTGCGCTTTGGGTAACTTTTGGTTGGGCGCTCGAGTCCGTATTCCTCGGCTGCCAGGACCTCGGTCCATCTATCAGTTAGCGGACCTTGATCAGCTTGAAGCTGCTACTGCTTCTTCTTCAGGCTTTTTGCAGTAGCTATAAGCCGGCGCTTGAAGCGCTCCTGCTCGACGGGGTCCTCAGGCACGATGAATTCTTCATTGCCAAGGCTCACTTCGTCTTTGGAGAGAGGCATGTAATTATCATCCTCTGATTCTCCATCTGTTGCCTGTTCCTTAGGGCTAGCTTGCCCATCTTCTTGCTCGGCCTGCTCGAAGCCTGGCTGGGCAGGAATGTTTTCGTCTTTGGCACCATCGAGATTGCTATCATCTCTTGTGCCGGTATCACTATTTTTGCTATGGCGGGGCTTAGAGCGGCGCCTATGACGCCGGTGCCGAGATTGCTTCTCCAAGGAATTATCCTTCATTGCCTCATCACCATTGCTTTCTTTGGGGGTGTCCACCATATATATATCATATGATGAGGTGGCTGTCCAGCACCTTGTGGGCGGTGGTTGCTGTTCTTCTCCTACATCGTCGTCCATACCGTCGATGTCTTCGGAGTCGAAGTCAAGCATGTCGGTTAAGTCATCGATAGTGGCTATTACGTGGGTGGTTGGTGGGGAACGAATTTCTTCGTCGTCCGCTTCCCACTCTAGCCGGACATAGTTCAGCCAAGAGCCTCCTGACAAGGAGAGAGACCTCAATGAGTTTAGCACGTCGCCCAAGGGCGAGTGCTGAAGGATATCCGCGGAGGTGAACTCCATGATCGGTGCCCAATTAGATTTGATAGGCACAGATACAAGCGGTTCGGAGCCTATAGCCGGAGACGAGTCCGAGGGTCCGCTGACGCCGGCCTCATAGGAGGTGGGGTCAGTGTTCGGCTCTATCACCGCTGAGTGTGCGGCCTACGTGGTGGGGTCCATCCACCCGTCCTCGGATGGCGCGACCTGCTCCGAATTAAGGACCGGGGCGGCCGCAGGTGCGATCTCCCGAACACTATCTGATGGCAGATCTAAGTCATGCTCGTCGTGACTGTTCGGCGCACCTATCATGGGCTCGAATCCGTCGAAGGTCAAGTCTCCGCGGATGTCGGCAGTATAGTTCAAGCTTCCAAACCTGACCTGATGGCCAGGGGCATAGCTATCGATCTGCTCCAGATGGCCAAGCGAGTTGGCCCGTAGTGCAAAGCCGCCGAATATGAGGATCTGTCCGGGGAGGAAAACCTCACCCTAAACCGCATCGTTGAAGATGATTGAAGGAGCCATTAAGCCCTATCGTGACGACACAATGGAACTCTCAATGAAAGCACCAATGTCGGTGTCAAAACCAGTGGATCTCGGGTAGGGGGTCCTGAACTGTGCGTCTAAGGCTAATGGTAACAGGAGGCGAGGGACACGATGTTTACCCAGGTTCGAGCCCTCTCGATGGAGCTAATACCCTACTTCCTGCTTGATTGATCTTGATGATACGAGTATTACAAGAGTTGATCTACCATGAGATCGTAGAGGCTAAACCCTAGAAGCTAGCCTATGATTATGATTGTTGTTGTTTTTACGGACTAAACCCTCCGGTTTATATAAACACCGAAGGGGGCTAGGGTTACACAGAGTCGGTTACAGAGGAGGAGATCTACATATCCGAACTGCCAAGCTTGCCTTCCACGCAAAGGAGAGTCCCACCCAGACACAGGACGAAGTCTTCAATCTTATATCTTCATAGTCCAACAGTCCAGCCAAAGTATATAGTCCGGCTCTCCGAGGACCCCTTAATCCAGGACTCCCTCACCCGCGTGCAGTGGGGGGCTCCCTCGGGGTGGGTGGCGCCCAAAGCCGACCTCACCTTGGACTCAGGGGATCACCCCCGACCACCGGAGGCGCTGGCGTGCTCCCGATGCTCTGCACCCCCACCATCTACAATGTGGCGGTCACCAAGACCCTCATCGACGATGGAGCTGACCTCAATGTGCTCTGTGTGGAGGCATTGAGCTTGCTTCATGTGCCACATGGCCGGCTCCGCCCCACCAAGCCTTTCTCTGGAGTCGTCGACGACTCCACCTGCCCCCTAGGGAAGATCTGCCTCCCCGTCACCTTAGGCACCCGCTACAACAACCGCACAAAGCTTATCGACTTCAACATCGCCCGAATCAGCCTCCTGTACAACGCCATTCTCGGGTACCCAGCCCTGGCCAAGTTCATGGCAGCAACTCATCCATCCTACAATCTCATGAAGATGCTGGGAAGCTGCGGCGTCCTCATGGTGGCAGGGGACACCAAGGATGCTCTATTGGCCCTCAAGGTCGCCTTCAGGTCCACGTCGGCCACACAATCAAGTGAGGAAGGAGCCTTAGAGGCCCTGGGGGCTGCACCAGCAAAGAAGAAATATTTGTTCTCCCAAGATCGTGCCAAGACGAAGCAAGTGCCAGTTCATGAAGACGGAGCATCGGATTCCACCTTCACGATAGGTGTCGGCCTCCCTCCGGATCAAGAAAAGGCGTCGAGATTCTTATGCGCCAACAAGGAAGTGTACGCGTGGGAGCCCAATGACCTGGTTGGGATCCCGAGGGGAATAATCGAGCATCACCTAAGGGTGTGCCCTAACGTGCGCCCAATGGAGCAGAAGGCGTGATGGAAGTCCACGTAGAAGCGGGCGTTCATCGTCCAAGAGAGTCGCAAGCTATAGGATGCTGGTGTCATTTGGGAGGTGCGGTACCCGGAATGGCTGGCGAACCCATTTATTGTCCCCAAGAAGGGCGGGAAGGAGCTCATGTGCGTCGATTTCACGAACCTCAACAAGGCTTGCCCTTAAGACCCCTTCCAGCTCCCACACATTGATCAGATCGTCGACTCCACCGCCGAGTGCGATCTGCTGTGTTTTTTGGACGCCTTCTCGGGCTATCACCAAATCAAGATGGCTGTGCAAGATGTGGAGAAGACGGCTTTCCTGACACCATGCAGGGTGTACTGCTACACCTGCATGTCGTTTGGACTGCGTAATGCTGGAGCAACCTTTCAGCAACTAATGCACATCACCCTGGGCCAGCAGCTTGGGAGGAATGCCGAGGCTTACATCGACGACATAGTGGTGAAGTCACGAGAGGCAAGGACCCTCATCAGGGACCTAGAGGAAACATTTGCCAGTCCGTGCAAGGTGGACCTGCGGCTTAACCCGGAGAAATGTGTGTTTGGCATCGCCTCCCGCAAGCTGTTGGGTTTCCTGGTGTCGCACATGGGGATCGAGGCCAACCCTGAGAAAGTCAAGGCCATAGAAAAGATGAGCCCGCCACAAACCCTCAAGGAGATGCAAAAGCTGGCAGGCTGTGTGACCTCGCTGGGGCGCTTCATTTCCAAGTTGGGGGAGCGCGCCCTCCCGTTCTTCAAGCTAATGAAAAAGAAGGGGCCATTCGAGTGGACTTCGGAGGCTGACGTGGCTTTCCAAGATCTAAAGAGATACCTCACCAGCCCGCTGGTGATGGTAGCCCCACGCCCCCTTGAGCCTTTGGTGCTCTACCTGGCTGCCATGCCTCACTCCTCCAGCGCAGCGTTAGTGGCGGTAAGGGAAGAGTGTCCGACCAAGGACCCATGACAGGACGCCTCGTCACCAAGTGGGACGCTGCAGTCCCAGGATGGCACTCCTGAGGCCTTGGCTGCCCCGCCGGTCAACATCGCTCCTGAGACCCCGACCGACCTCCCGGGCAGCAGGGCTCCTGAGGATGGTGCTCATGAGGCCACGACTGGCACGACAAACGGCAAGACCCCTAAGGGCCAGCAGACTCAAGAGGTACAAGACCTCACCAATGCCTCCTCCCTCGTCGAGCACCCAGTCTACTTTGTTAGCACAATGCTACATGAGGCACGGGCGCGCTATCCCATGTCGCAAAAGCTCTTGCTTGTGCTCCTCGTCGCCCCTCGAAAGCTGCGCCACTAGTTCCAAGGACACCCCATCAAGGTCGTCTCAGCTTACCCACTGGAGAGGGTGCTCCAGAGCCCCAATGCTACGGGAAGGGTCACAGAGTGGAACATTGAGCTGCATGCATCCCAGCTGGAGTTCAGCACCACCAGGGTCATTAAGGGCGCGACCCTCGTAGATTTCATGGCAGAATGGACTGACGTCCTGGCTGTGAAGTATGCGAGGACCATTCCCTCCTGCCCGGAGATGAGGCGACAGATGGATGGACCATGTGCTTCGACGGCGCGTTCGCGAGCCAAGGCACGGGGGCTGGAGTAGTGCAAATTTCACCCACTAAGGACAAGCTCTACTACGTCGTACAACTCTGCTTCCAGCAAGGCAAAAAGGTCTCCAACAACATCCCGGAATACGAAGGCCTAATTTCCGCCTCAGGGCTGTGGAGGCAGTAGGGGTGAAGCATCTAACCATTAGGGGCGACTCCTAGCTCGTCATCAACTTCTCCAACAAAGAGTACACACCAAAGGGCGAGCACATGGAAGCATACCTAGAGGAGGTACGCAAAATGGAAAAACTATTCTTGGGCTTGGAATTGCAGCATGTGCCACGAGACACAAACAAGGAGGTGGACGACATCGCCAAGAGGGCATCCCGACGGCTGCCTCAAGAGCCAGGCTTCTTGAAGGAACGGCTCTTCAAGCCGTCAGCAGCCCCCCTCGCTGTGGAATCAGCACCACCTCAGGAGGACCTTCCCCGAGCCCCTACGACAGGCGCCCCAGCTTGTAGACTAACCTTGGGGGCCTATCTGCTCCTCGCGCTCGAGCCTCATGAGGGGTGCTAGACCAAGTTCAAGGTGTACTTGCTTCAGGGGACCTTGCCGAAGAAGGAGGAAGATGTTGAGCGCATAGCTCGCCAGGCCACTGCATACTGCATCTAGGGCTGTGAGCTGTACCATAAGCGGCCCAATGATGTTTCTTTACGATGCATCTCCAGGGAGCAGGGGCGCGATCTGCTTGCCAACATACATGGCAGGGACTGCGGGCATCACTCTTCATCGCACACCCTCGTGGGCAAGGCGTTCCGTAGTGGGTTCTACTAGCCCACGGTGCTCAGTGATGTCACCGAGCTGGTGAGATGCTGTGAAGCCTGCTAATTTCATGCCAAGTAGATCCATTAGCTTGCCCAGGGCCTCTAGACCATCCCGCTCACATGGTCGTTTGCGGTCTGGGGGCTGGACATCTTCGAGCCATTCCCTCGAGCGCCTGGGGGCTACCGCTACCTCTACATCGCCATCGACAAGTTCACCAAGTGGGCGGAGGTAGAAGCCATCTGCACCATCCTGGCTGGCTCGACTGTCAAGTTCATCAAGGACGTCGTGAGCCGGTTCGGGGTTCCTAATCGCATCATCACCTCCAATGACTCGCAGTTCACCAGCAACCTTTTCAAAACATACTGTGCTAACCTTGGAACGCAGATATGCTACGCTTCGGTGGCACACCCCAGGAGCAATGTCCAGGCTGAGCGTGCCAATGCAGAGGTCCTGTGAGGCCTCAAGGCAAGGACCATCAAGAAGAAGCTCGAGGCCTGCGCCAGGGGTTGGCTCGACGAGCTCCAGTCTGTGTTGTGGTCCATCCGCACCATCGTGACCAAGCCAATGGGTGAGACCCCATTCTTCCTCGTCTACGGAGCTGAAGCGGATCTCCCTCACGAGGTCAAGGATCGCTCAACATGGGTCTTGGCATTCTACGAGGCACGCCAAGATGCCACACGGGGGATGGATGTCGTGCTGGGGAAGGAATGTCGCCGTCAAGCTTTGCTCCGAGCGGCAATGTACCAGTAGGCGCTGCGGTGGTACAACGGCCGCAGCGTCCGCCCCAGGATGGTCGAGGTGGGTGATCTCGTCCCAAGGCGGGTGCTCTCTAGGGAAGGGCTTCACAAGCTCTCACCCATGTGGGAGGGCCCTTTTAGGATCGCCCGTGTCTCCAGGCCTGGCGCCGCGCGCCTGGAGACACAGGACGGGATCCCCATCCCGAACGCCTAGAACATCCAGCACCTCCGGAAGTTCTACCCATGAAGCAAGACCCCATGCCTATGAAGGTCTCCGCTCTTGACAATCTCACATAATAATGAGTGGGGCTGTACACGCCCCGGAGTCTCCTAAGTGTTGCCCGCTGGCCTCATGGGGGCTCCCTCCCATGTCCTAGTGGTAGCATTTAGCTCTGCGCTGGTGAGAAGACTAGACTAGGTGCCGGGCATGGCTGTTCTTTTGCTTGCTTTTTGTAGTTGGTTTGCAACTTCTTAATGGAATTTGGAGTTTTCGCGTTCTGTTTGCTGAAGTTGGATTTTTTTCTCCTCTTGCTTCGCTCATTTCTCAGTCTTGGCCCGGGAAGAGCGTCAGTTGCCTGTTGCTCCTCCTCGCACGTCCCACGTGGGGGGGGGGGCTAGGCAGGTGTGCATGTTTGGGTTCACCCGCATGCAAGCACACCTCGCCGAAACCCCATTGTCCCAGTGCTTCGGACATGCGCACCCTCTTAAGTCCGTGCCCCTCGGGCAGCGCGATGCGATGCACTGAGCCACAGCTGACCCACATTTGGGGGCTCACGAGACGCCCTCGATTGAGTGCATGGACATGCGCACCCTCTTAAGTCCGTGCCCCTCGGGCAGCGCAATGCGGTGCACTGAGCCACAGCTGACCCACATCTGGCGGCTCACGCAAGGAAGAACGAGGTGTCCTGTAAAGATCCCTAACAACTCTGCAGCAGCTCTACAACGTCTCCTGAGGCCGACAGCTCCCGAGTGGTCAGGAGGGGGGCTCTGCCAGATACCGAAGGACGCGCCCTCACAAGGTGGGAAGCTGTCGCAAGCATATCGAGCTAAGTTACCCTAACTGCTCCTACTCGGAACACAGATATAATGACATAACATCAAGATAATAAGCATAGCATAGTGGCATAAGTGCCACAGTTCATTATACACCCCGGTGGGGCCCTCTACTTTTTTCAAATGTAGGAGAAAGGAAAGGTCAAACAAAAGTGGCCCACACGACCACAACAGCTCCTGAAGCCAGGCTCCAGCAGCCTCGAGCTCAGTCCAAGCCCTCCTCCTGTTTCACCAGAGTGCGGCGACGAGATGACTCGTTGCCTTCCCTGATTTGTTGGTTGGTCTTAGCCGCCATTGCTGGTGCTCTTGCGTGGAGAGGAGCCACCACTGCTGAAGGAAGCGCGACCGTCGCCATGGGCAAGCTCACCCTCGTCACCATTGCGGCCGTCGTCAAGACCAAGCTCATCGTCGCCGCTGCCATCTTGTGGGTAGCACCCCGCACGGCGGCCGTCCATCCTGAACACCCTCACGAAGAGGGTCACGAGGCCGTCCTACTTTAAGTGGAGGGTGCACCTCCCGCTCAAGCCTCATGCGCGGGCAAACACCTACCAACCGCGGGTCAAGGCCATGTTGCCTGCCGCGGTGACCTCGACCCCGGCCCAAGACGCCTCGATGCCGCAGCCATTAGCCTGCAGCCAGAGGCCGTCGAGCCCCGTGGCCGGAAGCTGGAGCCAGGTGCTGGTAGGCCTATCCGACCACGCGACAAATTCCGGGAGCACATCCACCGAGTGGAAGCACGACCGAGGAGGCCGGGCGACCATGGCATGCCTCCCCTCATCGCGGGGGCTGGCCTGTCCTTGGCGGCCCCCACCACAAGAAGAAACATCGTTGCGGCTGCCAAAAGAGACGTCAGCCCCTGGAGAAGAGTGCCAGCGCCCCCGAGGAGCGACCGCCGGGGTCGCAGCATGCTTGTGGGGATGGTCGCGACCTCTCTTGGGTGGCGGCGAACCCGGCCCTTCCTTGGGGGCCTTCCCCTTCTCGGCGGCGGAGAACCTCCTCGTCGGCGCCTGCTACGTCTTGAGCTTGACACTCTTCCAAAATAGTGGGATTAACATTAACTAAAGTCATGACCTCTCCAAAACCACTTTTATCAAAAATACCATAAGATTGAACATTCTCCAAATATGTGGGATCTAAAGTTGACACTCTTCCAAACCCACTTTCAATATTATTGCAAACACTATTATCAATCTCATAATCATCATGGGGCTTAAATAAATTTTCAAGATCATAAGAAGAATCACTCCAATCATGATCATTGCAACAAGTAGTAGATATAGCAAAACTAGCATCCCCAATCTTAGGGTTTTGCATATTATTGGCACAATTGACATCAAGAGAATTTATGGTAAAATCATTGCAATCATGCTTTTTATTCAAAGATCTATCATGAATCACTTCATAAAGTTCTTCATCACAATTTTCAGATTCACAAATTTCAAGCAAAACTTCATAAAGATAATCTAGTGCACTCAACTCACTAGCAATAGGTTCAACATAATTGGATCTCTTAAAGAGATTAGCAAGAGGATGAGGATCCATAGATCTTAGCTTCTCTGTTTAGTAATAAATAAGCATCTAATCCAACCAAACGAGCAAACGAAAGGGCAAGCGAAAAAGAGAGAGAGAGAGGAGGAGATTGGGAAAGAGAGGGCGAATAAAACGGCAAGGGTGAAGTGGGGGAGAGGAAAACGAGAGGCAAATGGCAAATAATGTAAATGCGAGGGAGATGAGTTTGTGATGGGTACATGGTATGTCTTGACTTGAGCAAAGACCTCCCCAGCAACGATGCCAGAAATCCTTCTTGCTACGTCTTGAGCTTGCGTTGGTTTTCCTTGAAGAGGAAAGGGTGATGCAGCAATAGTAGCGTAAGTATTTCCCTCGGTTTTTGAGAACCAAGGTATCAATCCAGTAGGAGGCTCCTCAAAAGTCCCACGCACCTACACAAACAAACAAAGAACTCGCAACCAACACAATAAAGGGGTTGTCAATCCCTTCACGGCCACTTGCAAAAGTGAGATCTGATAGAGATAGTATGATAAGATAAATATATTTTTGGTATTTTATAATATAGATGCAATAAGTAAAGATGCAAATAAAAGTAGATTGGAAGCAAATATGATAAGAGATAGACCCGGGGGCCATAGGTTTCACTAGTGGCTTCTCTCAAGATAGCATAAGTATTACGGTGGGTGAACAAATTACTGTCGAGCAATTGATAGAAAGGAGAATAATTATGAGATTATCTAGGCATGATCATGTATATAGGTGTAACGCCCCGGATCCGATGCGCCAGGTGTCTGCCAGTTATTCACTGTCATTGCCATGTCATTTGCTTGAGTGTTGCATTTTTTCATGTCATCATCTACATTTCATCCGCATGTTTTCCAAAACTTGCATCCGTTTGGGTCCTCCCGGTTCTCTCCATTGTCCGTTCGGAGTCCAGACCACACTCACACGCGCCCGCGGCACCTCCAAAATTATATTTTATAAGTGGCATAAAAATGTTCTTGGAATGGGTTGCAACTTGTCGTGCGGTCTTATTATAGTGTAGACAGACCGCCTGCCAAGTTTCGTCGCATTCGGAGTCCATTTCACTGCCCAACCGTTAAATATAGCGGCACCGTTGCCGGTATTATCGTCAGATGTTTTCGGTCTTTGAAAACAGCTACCGGGTTGCACACCTTCCCTCTCACCTCAGCCCAACTCCTCTTCACAGCCCACTAGCCCACCTACCTAACCCCCCTCCGCTCTGGACCGTCTGATCGAGATCGAACGGCTCCGAAACAGAGCAAAACCCCCCTAACCCTAACCCTGCCTATATAAGGAAGGCTAGTCCTTCCTAATCTGGAATCCTACCCCCCTCCTCCTCTTTTTCCGCGCCCCCAACCTACAGCCGCAGCCAACCCACCTTCTCCTCGTTTTCCGGCGAGCTCCTACCTCTCCCTGCCACTTGTCGCCTCCGGAATGGTCGCGCCGTCACCAGCCGCCGCTCCCCTCCAATCGGTGTGCGCCACGTCCTCCTCGCCACCTCACCCCGCGCCCCTGGCCACCTCCCGCGGCCCTCGCGGCCCGCTCCAGGCCCACCCCGGGCCGGATCTGGGCCCGGAGGAGCCCGCGCGCCCCACCGCCTGGTTCCCCGCCGCCCGCAGCGCAAGAGCGCCCCGCTCCCCGCACTCCCGCATGCCTCCTGCCGTCCCGCCCGCCGGCAGCCTCACCGGAGTGGTGCCGCAGGTCCCCGCCACCGGCCTCCGCCCCCAACCCGGTCCCGCTCCCTCTCCTCCTCTCGTTTTCCCCCGCGCGCTCTCTGACCCCGTGCGCTCTCTCCATCTCCCGTGCACCCTGCAGGCCCGCATGGAGCTCCGCCGTGCCTCCTCCGGGTGGATCAAGCCCGGAGACGACCGGATCTGCCGCCCCGCTTCCATTCCCGTCCAGATCTGGACCGGCGCCACTCCGGAGCGCCTCCCCACGCTGCCGGTGCCGCCCTTGCCTCATTCCCGCTCGGGTTCGAGGAGGAAGACGACCGGCGCGCCTGCTCACCCGCATGGGCCGCGTGGTCCCTGCTCTGGCCCAGGCCACGTCTCGGCCCGGCCCACCTCCTCGGCCTGCCTCCTCTGCTACCTGGGCTCAGACTGCTAGGTGAGCCCCGCCTAAAACCCGCCCGTGCGCGATATAACTATATAACGCTCGCTCTATTTTTTTCCGTTCTGAAAAACTGCTAAGTCCCCAGATTGTGTGTAATTTTCATGCCATGTTCATTGCATCATATCTCTGCATCCATAGCTCCGTTTCATGCGTGTAATATGTCAAATTGTTCGTCTCGACGAGTACATCATTTCTTGATGCCTGAATCATTGTTGTAAGAGTGCTTCATGATGTTTTCTGGTGTCTGTTAACAGAACGAGCTCATTTGTCATTTTTGCCATGATTGATGTGTGCATCCTATGAGGTTGATGTCTACATGTGTTTTGATCTATGCCATGCCATCTTTACAGGAGTGCTTACCATGTATTTTTTTGATCAATGTGGTGACTAGCACAAGCATGCAAACTAGGCATCATGATGTTGCTGATTTTAGTCCCTGTTCTGCTGTTATTTTGATGCCATGTAAACTTGATGCTACAGAGAGATCCATGCATAATTTGAGATACTTCAGTAGGGATGTTTTGAACATATGGTTATTGTCTATCCATCCCTGCCCTTTGTTGCAATTATGGAGTAGTCTAGCATGTCATTTGAGTGCTCTACTTTTGCTTCAAAATGTTTCCTGGCAGATTGTTTACATGTTATTCAATTTAGCCAAGGATGCTATAGTTGATCCTTGCATGCTATGGACTTGTTCTTGCCTTGGATTGTTTCATAAACATGTCTTCTTGATGATGCTATGCTTATATTCTCATGCAATGACTTGTGGTGAGTGATTCGAGCTTGTTAAGTAGTGTACATGATGTTGCTGTTTTGCTAGGCTGAATCTGTTATTTCGTGATGCTATATAAACATGCTTCTACAAATCATTCTATGCATAATCTGGAGATGTTATATAAATATGTTTTGATCTACATGTCATGCTCTATTCATAAATGCCCCTGGTTGCAATTATAACTTGCTGTAGCTTGTTCATATATTGTTCCAAAGTTGCTTCATAATGTTGCTGTTAGCCTGTTAACATTAAGTTCAGTTGTCTCCATGTGTTTTGCTAGTGATCCATGCACCCTATGAACTTGATCTTGCCATGCTTAGCTTCACAAATATGTCTTCTTACTGTTGGTTGCCTTGCCATGCCATGTATTGCTCTTTAGTGAGTTGCACAAGCTCATTTACATGCCTTCATAATTATGTTTCTGTCATGTATGAATCTGTATTATAACTTGCTATGTTTACATGGGTTCCATCATATTTTCTGATCCCTTTTGGCTTATGGTCAGTAAGGGACTTTTGATATATGCATTTAGTAGATTCATGCCATGCCTTTGTTTGCCATGATAAGTTCCTGTAACATGTTGTTTGATAGCTCTAAACATTGCATCGTGATGTTATTTTCTGCAAAGTCTGAAATTGTTATAACTTGCAATCTTACCATGTGTGTTTGAGCATGTTCTAGTGATTTCTGGAGATAGCTCAGTGTTCATGTTTTGTTGTGCTTTACCTGTACATCATGTCCATGCCTTTTGTTATTATGTTGTGGTACTGTAGTTTGTTGTTTTGATGCTTGCAATATGCCTAGTTGCTGTTTTGGACAGATTGTTGTTATAACTTGTTTCATGTGTGTGTGTTGAACCATTGCTCCATTTTGAGTGTGATCTATATGAAACTTGCTTAGAATTGCATGTAGTTTCATATTATCATGTTGCATCCTTGTTTTGAGATGTTTGCTTGATGTTTGGGTGCATTTCGCATCGATGCCATGTTTAACTTGTTTTGCTCATATCTTCTAGGCCGTAGCTCCGAACTAAATGAACTTTATATGTAACTTGACTAGAATCTCGTGTAGATCATCTTTGTGCATCTTAACTTGCTGTTTAACAACTCGAACATAAGGTTTATTCAGATCTGGACCAATTTCGAAATTTGCATATGAGGACTTACCGGAATTGTTATATGTTGTTCCCGGCCTCATTTAAACTTGCCTTGATGTGTTGGTCTTGTTTGCATCATCTCTTGCCATGAGTAGCTTCATGTAGCCTTGTCATGCATCATGCTTGTTGTGCATCATGTCTTGTTCATGTGTGGTGTGTTTACTATGTTGTGTGTTTCTTCTCGATAGTTCCTGTTCTGTTGCGATCGTGGGGATTCGTTCATCTACGCTTGGTTCGGCTTCATCCGTTCGTCTTCTTCATGGACTCGTTCTTCTTCCTAGCGGGATTTCAGGCAAGATGACCGTTACCCTGGATCTCACTACTATCATTGCTATGCTAGTTGCTTCATTCTATCGCTATGCTGCGTTACCTATCTGTTGCTCTTCAAGCCATCCCAAATTGCCATGAACCTCTAACCTTTGACACCTTTCCTACGCAAACCATTGTTTGTCTATGTTACCGCTTTTGCGCAGCCCCTCTTATAGCGTTGCTAGTTGCAGGTGAAGTTGAAGATTGCTCCATGGTGGACAGGATTTTGTTGGGATATCACAATATCTCTTGAATTATTAATGCATCTATATACTTGGTAAAGGGTGGAAGACTCGGCCTTTTGCCTAGTGTTTTGTTCCACTCTTGCCGCCCTAGTTTCCGTCATACCGGTGTTATGTTCCCGGATTTTGCGTTCCTTACGCGGTCAGGTGATTTATGGGACCCCCTTGACAGTTCGCTTTGAATAAAACTCCTCCAGCAAGGCCCAACCTTGGTTTTACCATTTGCCTCACCACCACCTATCCCTTTCCCTTGGGTCGGCCAACCCGAGGGTCATCTTTATTTTAGCCCCCCCGGGCTAGTGCTTCTCTAAGTGTTGGTCCGAACCGGGCAGACTGCGGGGCCACCTCGGGGCTACTCGAGGGCTGGTTTTACTCGTAGGATGGCTCATCCGGTGTTGCCCTGAGAACGAGATATGTGCAGCTCCTATCGGGATTGTCGGTGCATCGGGCGGCTTTGCTGGTCTTGTTTTACCATTGTCGAAATGTCTGGTAAACCGGGATTCCGAGTCTGATCGGGTCTTCCTGGGAGAAGGTATATTCCTTCGTTGATCGCGAGAGCTTGTCATGGGCTAAGTTGGGACACCCCTGCAAGGTATAATCTTTCGAAAGCCGTGCCTGCGGTTATAGGCAGATGGGAATTTGTTAATGTCCGGTTGTAGATAACTTGACACCAGATCCGAATTAAAACGCATCAACCGTGTGTGTAGCCGTGATGGTCTCTTTTCGGCGGAGTCTGGGAAGTGAACACGGTTTCTGGGTTATGTTTGACGTAAGTAGGAGTTCAGGATCACTTCTTGATCATTACTAGTTGACGACCGTTCCGCTTGATCTCTTCTCGCTCTTATTTGCGTATGTTAGCCACCATATATGCTTAGTCGCTGTTGCAGCCTCACCATTTTACCCCTTCCTTTCCTTTTAAGCTTTGCTAGTCTTGATACCCATGGTAATGGGATTGCTGAGTCCTCGTGGCTCACAGATTACTACAACAACAGTTGCAGGTACAGGTTCTGCGATGATCATGACGCGAGAGCGATGCTTGCTTGCGTTGAGTTCTTCTTCTGCTTCTTCTTCGATCAGGGGATAGGTTCTAGGTCGGCAGCCTAGGCTAGCAGGGTGGATGTCGTTTGAGTTTCTTTTTGTGTTTCATCCATAGTCGGATGATGCTCTGATGTATTGAGATGTTGTATTCGTGTGGCATTTTGTGCCTCTTGTATGTATCCCCATCTATTATGTAATGTTGATGTAATGATATCCACCTTGCAAAAGCGTTTCAATATGCGGGTCTATCCTTGGTGGGACCTTCGAGTTCCTTTTGGATAGGGTCGCATATTGGGCATGACAATAGGCATCACGTCCGTGACAAGTAGCCGACTCCTGCCTGCATCTACTACTATTACTCCACACATGGACTGACTCATGCCTGCATCTAGAGTATTAAGTTCATAAGAACAGAGTAACGCTTTAAGCAAGATGAGATGATGTAGAGGGATAAACTCAAGCAATATGATATAAACCCCATCTTTTTATCCTCGATGGCAACAATACAATACGTGCCTTGCAACCCTTTCTGTCACTGGGTAAGGACACCGCAAGATTGAACCCAAAGCTAAGCACTTCTCCCATGGCAAGAAAGATCAATCTAGTAGGCCAAACCAAACTGATAATTCGAAGAGACTTGCAAAGATAACTCAATCATACATAAAAGAATTCACAGAAGAGTCAAATATTATTCATAGATAAACTTGATTATAAACCCACAATTCATCGGATCTCGACAAACACACCGCAAAAAGAGTTTACATCGAATAGATCTCCACAAGAGAGGGGGAGAACATTGTATTGAGATCCAAAAAGAGAGAAGAAGCCATCTAGCTAATAACTATGGACCCGTAGGTCTGTGGTAAACTACTCACAACTCATCGGAGGGGCAAGGATGTTGATGTAGAGGCCCTCCATGGTCGATTTCCCCTCCGGCAGAACACCGGCGAAGGCTCCAAGATGAAATCTCGCGTATACAGAAGGTTACGGTGGTGGAAATTGTGTTTCGTCTGCTCCCTGGATGTTTTCGGGGTACGTAGGTATATATAGGAGGAAGAAGTACGTCGGTGGACGCCCAAGGGGCCCACAAGACAGGGGGCGTGCCCTATAGGGGGTGGGCACCCTCCTATCTCGTGGAGGCCTCGGCTGCTTCTTGACTTGCACTCCAAGTCCTCTGGATCACGTTCGTTCCAAAAATCACGCTCCCGAAGGTTTCATTCCGTTTGGACTCCGTTTGATATTCCTTTTCTTCGAAATACTGAATTAGGCAAAAAAATAGCAATACGGGCTGGGCCTCCGGTTAGTAGGTTAGTCCCAAAAATGATATAAATGTGTAAAATAAAGCCCAAAAACATCCAAAAGGGGTAATATAATAGCATGGAACAATCTAAAATTATAGATACGTTGCAGATGTATCAGCACCATGGACTCTATAGCTACGGCAAGACGGAGAAGAAGAAGGAGGAGACAGAGAGAAGATGGAGATGAGCGAAGGGGGCTCTACCCCTCCCCCTCATTTATAGATGGAGGGAGGCCAACCGCCGGCCTCCATGATCCCATGCAATGATGGTTTTTCTCTGCATGCAGCAGGGACTCATCATGTCAAACGGTTGCCGAGGCTGCATGGGGAAGCAGAGATGCCCATGTCCCATCAATTGCCATGCATCAACCAAAGCCGCAGGCGGTTAGAGCCCGCGGCTCTCCGCACTTATCCTTTGGCCAAGCCTCGAAGCCAAGTCCGAGTACGCCTTGGGCCCGGGGGCTACTGTTGGTGTTCTAGGAACGGGGGTACCCAGACTTGCCTGCCTGCAGCCCACGGCATGGCTCCATCAACGGCCTGGTACGGCTCAGCTTCAACGTCGACAACTCAAGACCCTCGCGAGGGGCCAAGCCTCGTGAGGCAGACGACCCCAAGACCTCCAAAAGGAGCAGCCTCCTTAGGCTGGCTCCCGAGGAGTGGAGATTTCCATGCAAGCCTCACCTCGCGAGGTTCGGGTGACGTGAGCCATGAAGACCAGGGCCAGGCGGGCGCCAGCGGGCACAGTGTACCAATTTCCTCTTTGTGCTAAGGACGCAAGCGCAGGCGCGGAGTCCCGAGGAATCAACCAAAGGTTTCCATTCCCATGCAACAAGACCAACACCGCCAGGACAACAGGACGGAGGTCATCACCGAGCCCACCGCGGCATCACGACCAGAGGCTTTTGCAGGCGAAGACTACTTTTGTCAGGATAATATATACTAGTTGTCTCCCTTCGAATTTGGCTGTTGTGGGATCCCTTCCCACCTTCATTTTGGAAGAGGACCAAGGACACTATAAATAGGACCTAGCCACAACCATGGAGGGGGTCGGATCCATTCCACCCTGACCAGCTCACCAGCTCACTTGAGCTCAAGAACACACCTCCTGAGGATTCTCCATTGTACTAGTTCATCCTCAGCCCCTCTAGGCCAATACACCACAAAGGGGGAGTAGGGTTTTACACCGCAAGGTGGCCCAAACCTAGGTAAACCGCTGTGTCCCCTTTCCCTTGAGTTCGACGAGCTAGGCTGTGAGATTGGCGAGTAGGCAGACTGGGGAGGTTCAGTTCTTCGCACACACCCCAGAGTTCGAACCTCTCAAGGGTTTGCTGAACCCGAAATCTGACAGTCGGCATTTTGGGAATCAGGGTACCCATACTTGCCTGCTTGCGGCCTATGGCGTGGCTTCATCGACGGCCTGGTATGTCCCATCTACAACACCTTCAAGACAATACACTCACGCGGGGCCGAGCCTCGCGAGGCGGATGACGCCAAGACCTCCGAAGGGAGCGGCCTTCCCAGACTGCCCCCTGAGGAGCGGAGATTTCTATGCAGGTGCCCACCTCATGAGGGTGCAGTGACGCAAGCCATGATGACCAAGGCTAGGCAGGCGCCAGTGGGCGCAGAGCAGGAGGTTTCCTCTTTGGTGCTAAGGAGGCAGGCGCAAGTGCAGGGTCCCGAGAAATCATCCAAAGGTTTCCATTCTCGTGCAACGAGACCAATACCGCCATGATGGGAGGACATATGTCATCACCAAGCCCACCGCAGCGTCAAGACCAGAAGATTTGTAGGAGAAGACCATCTTTTGTAAGGATAAGATGTACTACTTGTCCGCCTTCAAATTGGCCACTGTCGGATCCCTTCCCGCCTATACTTTGGGGGAAGAGAACCAAGGCCACTATAAGTATAGGCTAGCCATCACCAAGAGAGCCCCCCCCCGATTCAATCCATCGGAACCCCATCCACTCACACGCAGAGCAAACCTCGCAAGGTTGTTCTTCCCTTGTACTAGTTCATCCTCAGCCCCCCGTGAGGCAAATCCACTACAAAGCAGGAGTAGGGTTTTACACTGCAAGTTGGCCCGAACCTAGGTAAACTGTCGTGTCCATCTTCTTCCTTGTTCATCGAGCTAGGCCATGGGGGCGACAAACTGATTGGCTGAAGGGGTTAAGTTCTTCGCACACACCCCAGAGTTTGAACCTTTCTTGGGTCCACGGAGCCCTGAATCCGACATAAAGTTTGGGAAATATAAGGAGGGCACATGTCACATTTATCCAGTGCTAGGAGTATATAAGTGTTACTACATGGCCCATTGCATCCATTGCACAAAGACCAAATGCAACCGAGAAATTAGGCGAACTATATGAAACTTTCTTTGAAACTGAGAAATATCATTTAAAAACATCTGTGCATAGTCCTCAAGGCACTCAAATCATTTTTCTAAGCCTTCATGACCGATTCTATCAAAGAATGTTTCTGCTTAATTATCCAAAAAGTTTGGCATGAACTTGTGACAATCTACAATACGTACGATGCCGACTACCAGGCTGTCAAGCTCCCTCGACCTGCAAACATGGCGCCATCTAACCAGACATTTTCCCGCCGGAGAGGCCTTGTCCACCGCCCAAAGGTACACTCAACAAAGTTTATCCACCATCTTGATGAACCATCATAGTGGCGCAATTGCCATCAGCCGATAAATGTTCATGGCAGAGAGGGTAGTCCTAACGAGCCAATCCTTCCCGACAACGCGATAAGCTTGGCCTTCCATTCCCATAATCTTTTGCGAGACCATAACATAACTGTTTGCAAATCCTCTCTTCTCAAACGGGTATCCAAAAGTGTTAAATCGAGGTAAGTGGGTATTCATGATCTTCGAAAACAAGGCAGCGCCCTACACGCTCGATGGTGTTGGATGCGACGAGTGATGATAATCGAACATGGAGAGACCTGTTGCCGCCCAATGACTCAGATGAATAAGAGTTTTTCACGCTTCCACAATGATCTCCATTGTCTATAGATGCAAGACATCCTTCTAGCACTCCCACTAGGCTGAGGGGTGCCGGCCGGCAGACCGATGTCCGAATCCATACAAGCATTGCAATGGGAAGAGGCTTTGCTTCCGTGATGCGGTCCAGGGCAACCGATGGATGACATTCATCAAGGCAAGCCCAACGCCCATGGTGCTCCACGAGCTATGTGAGTTGAATATGTGTGATGGTGCACGAGACTGCATGGAAGTGGATGTAACACCCCTATGTAATGAGCTACAGTGATCATCATCATCAAGCTAAGCTATCATCATTATCTAGTCTTGATCATCTTTTGATCAATATCTCATTTCAAATTCCACTTTGAAAGAATTCAAATTATAAGTGAAATTAAGAAATCCTCAAATATGAAAACTAAAATGTTCATAATGTTACAAATAATCCATAGTTAATTATGATGGAGAAACCAACATTATAAAGTGTTTAAGTGCCCTAAAATAACTAAAATAGTGGCCAAAACATTATTAAAATGCCTTTTCTAAATTATGAAAATACAAACTGTTTTAAATAAATCCACATACCTTTGTGGCAGTGGCCTAAATTAAAATACTAGTTAAGGTGCAAGTTTGATATTTTATAAGAATAAAATACTATTTGTTTAAAAAGAAAATAGAGTTAAATAAAAGAAAACAGAAAAGAAATAAAAAAGAAAAAGGAGTAAAGCTTACCTGGATCGTAGGCCATAGTAGCCGACCCAGGCCGGCCCAACCCACCGACAGGGTCGGCTAATACCTACAGTAGCCGACCGAGGGCACGCGCGCGAGCCCGCGCATCGCCGCTGGACCATCTCGCTGATAACCCACAAGTATAGGGGATCGCAATAGTTTTCGTGGATAGAGTATTCAACCCAAATTTATTGATTCGACACAAGGGGAGCCAAAGAATATTCCCAAGTATTAGCAGCCGAGTTGTCAATTCAACCACACTTGAAAGACTTAATATCTGCATCAAAGTATTTAGTAGCAAAGTAGATGGAAGTAACGGTAACGGTGGCAAAAGTAACAGTAGCAGTTTTGTAGCAATCGTAACAGTGGCAACGGTAAAGTAACTAAGTAAAGATCAATACGAAACGAGCTCGTAGGCAATAATGTCGGATAGAATTCATCATGCAATAGTTATAACATAGGGTGACAAAGAACTAGCTCTAGTTCATCAATATAATGTAGTAATGTATTCCGAATATAGTCATACGTGCTTATGAAAAAGAACTTGCATGACATCTTTTGTCCTACCCCCCCGTGGTAGCGGGGTCCTAGTGGAAACTAAGGGATATTAAGATCTCCTTTTAATAGAGTACCGGACCAAAGCATTAGCACTTAGTGAATACATGAACTCCTCAAACTACGGTCATCATCGGGAGTGGTCCCGATTATTGTCACTTCGGGTTTGCCGGATCATAACACATAGAAGGTGACTATAACTTGCAAGGTAGGATCAAGAACACTCATATATTCATGAAAACATAATAGGTTCAGATCTGAAATCATGGCACTCGGGTCCTAGTGACAAGCATTAAGCATGGCAAAGTCAATAGCAACATCAATCTTAGAACATAATGGATATTAGGGATCAAACCCTAACAAAACTAACTCGATTACATGGTAAATCTCATGCAACCCACCACCGTCCAGCAAGCCTACGATGGGATTACTCACGCACGACGGTGAGCATCATGAAATTGGTGATGGAGGATGGTTGATGATGACGATGGCGATGGATTTCCCTCTCCGGAGCCCTGAAAGGACTCCAGATCAGCCCTCCCAAGGAAGAACAAGACTTGGCGGCGGCTCCATATCGTAAAACGCGATGAATCCTTCTCTCTGATTTTTTTTCTCCCCAAACGTGAATATATGGAGTTGGATTTGAGGTTGGTGGAGCTCCAGGGGGCCCACGAGGTAGTGGGCGCGCCCTAGAGGGGGCGCCCCCACCCTTGTGGCCAGGGTGTGGGCCCCTTCTGTTGATTCTATCGCCTGTATTTTTTATTAATTCCAAAAAGTGTCTCTGAGAAGTTTCAGGTCATTCCGAGAACTTTTATTTCTGCACAAAAATAACACCATGGCAATTCTGCTGATAATAGCGTTAGTCCGGGTTAGTTCCATTCAAATTATGTAAATTAGAGTCCAAAACAAGGGCAAAAGGGTTTGGAAAAGTAGATACGTTGAAGACGTATCAACTTCCCCAAGCTTAAACCTTTGCTTGTCCTCAAGCAATTCAGTTGACAAACTAAAATTGGTAAAGAAAAACTTTGACAAACTCTTTTTGATCTTGTTGTTGCAAATATGTAAAGCCAGCTGTAACATCCCAAATTTTCAATTTGGAATGTTATATAGGTCGTCATATGCATATCATATTTTAATTGCATTTTGGTTTGATCCTAGAAATTTTAAGCAACTCAAGGACCCACGGAGAGAGTTGGGGATTTCATTCATTTTCGTATTTGAATTTTCTCAAATATTGAAAAGAGAATCATTTTGGTTTAATTAATTGTTCTCTCCAAAATATTTCCAAAATAAAAATAAAAGAGAGAAGATAAAATGACTTCTCCAAAATAAAAGAAATATTGAAGGAAAAATGTTAAATCAAATAAATTATTTTATTTGGATTTTCTTGCTATTTTATTTGAATTAGAAAAATATGCATTTTTCAAAATTGCATTTTTAGGCCAAAAAATGTTCACTTTTATCTTAATATTTTATTTAGACAGTGAAAATTGTTTTTCGCATTTTTAGAATTTATTTATATTTCTTTAGGATTTTTCTTTTGGCGTAATTTTATTTAAAAAAAATCTTCGGACCGACTAGGCCAAAGCTCAGCCGGCCCAGCCCCCGGTCGCCCCCGACAATGAGCCGGTCTCCGAGCGCCGCACGCCGCCAGCGCCGTCACCGCCTCAGACTCCGCCGCCGCTAGCCCCTCCCGCAAGCAGCACCCCCAGACCCCCTATATAATGCCCCGCCCCACCGCCTTCTCCCCTCGCCCCGCTCGCCGCCCTGCGTAGCCCGCCGCCGCGCCGCACCACCCCGCCGCCGCCCGCGCAGCTGCCCCGCCTCGCCGGAAAGACGTCGGAAAGACGCCGGAGCCGCGCCAGACCTCGCGGATTCGCCGCCCGTTTTATTTTTGTTTTAGGTAAAAAATGTCCCGTTTTTGTAGAAACCCTAATTTCGTTTTTTTTCCAGATTGGTTCGGTTCGTTTCGTTTTTTCCGGTTTCGTTATTTAGCGAGCGTCCGCTCGTTAGTTCGTTTTTAGCAAACACGTTCATCCGTTCGTCTCTGATATCGAACGTTCGCGCTGTAGTCTTTTTCTTTTATTTTATTTTCACCAGGGACCTATCTGCGATTATTTTTTATTGCGGATTAGCCCCTGATCTTCAAACCCTCGCAACTTTTTAACCGTTAGTCCAAATCGAGTGAAACCAACGCCAAAATATTCGTCTCGAGCCCCTCTTTTCGCTTAATCAACTTGAACAGGATTTTGACAAATTAAAAGTTGGTTTCATGCAGATTTGTTTTCGATCTTCTTTTGAGCGTAGTTTGAGTTTTGTAGCTCCGATTCGAGTGATTCTTTTTGCTAATCGAAGCTCTTCAGTTGAACTTTCAGATTGGATATTCATACTTGAGTTTTACCCGTGCATCTATGATTGAGTGCTTATATATGCTATTGTTTGTTTGCGATCGAATTCCCGGAGTGCGAAGCATGCTACTACGAGTGTCTAGGGTTTGCAGATCATCAGCAAGGCAAGTAACACATTGATCATACTCTTTTCATACCCAGTTTTTATGCATTAGTTAAAATCCTCAAACATTGCATGATTAGGATGTGATTAACTTGTGGGTATTGGGAAGTAGATGATGAGGTAGAACATATTGCCTTTTTATTATCAAACCTTTGGGAGTTACTTCTACGTTATGCTTAGACTGCTATGCCATGCTCGTAGACGTGGATTGGTTGAGTGTATCCATGACAGATGTGAGAATTGTTAAATTAATGGTTAACTTAAGGTGGCTACTGAAATAGACACCTGGGTGGATTGGTTGCGGGCACCTGGAGAATCCAGTGTTGTCCTAGGATATCCCGGAGTACCCGTGTGATCATCCTATGGTTTGCCACCCATGCTCAAAGGGATCATAAGATTATTCATGCTAGAAACTTCCGTGTGCAGCCACAAGCTATTATGGGCTCTAGCATAGTTGAGTAGGTTGCATGACCTCTTTCAGTGGTGTGCTAGCAGATATAGGGGAAAGTAGGTGTAACTGTCCATCCAAAGTAAAGAGTTAATGTTTTTGAAAGACTGTGTCTCGGTCATCCGTTTCTCAAACACCATGTAGTGTGAGAAATCTAACGGAGGAGATCGAGTCTTGTGGGGAGAAGTGCGCAAACCTTGCAGAGTGTACAAACTAATCATGGTTAGCCGTGTCCCCGGTTATGGGCATCTTGAGTATCTGGTTCTTAGATTATCATGTTGATCTCATCACTCTAAATTAATTTGTTGGGTTAATTGATACATGTTTAATTGGGATTGAGTTGGAGGAACCTTCTCAATGTTTAATAACCACCATGACAGTTAAATAAAATATATTCCTTTGTTGTAGGAAAAAATTGGCTTTATGCAAAAATATTAACCATAGAGGTCTCCACCAGCCATATATGCATGTAGTGATAGCATTTATTCTGTTCATTGCTCTTTTGTGTTACATTGCCAGCATATTCCATGTGCTGACCCGTTTCGGGCTGCAACATATCATGTTGCAGACTTTTCAGACGAGGAGTAAGGTGCGATAGGTCATTGTTGTTCACTCAGCTATGTCGTTGGAGTTGATGGACTCACTTTATCTTCCAAGCCTTCCGCTGTTATCTTATTTAGATGGCCTTAAGCCATATTATTGTAATAATTTCTCTTTTGAGACATTTGATGTAATAAGTGTGTGATTGAAACTCTGTTATAAATCCTCAAGTATTGTGCGTGTCAGCATTACCAATCCAGAGATGACACTGATGCATAGAGACTAGACCGTTTGAGGTCTGGTCGCTACACTAGCATTCAAGTTTTCAGCAAAGATCATGAACTAACCATATTCACGATAACATTTAGGTCTCATGTTTACTCATGTCAATGGCATAATCAACTAGCGAGTAATAATAATAACTCTCGGATGACAACACTTTCTCAAAACAATCATGATATGATATAACAAGATGGTATCTCGCTAGCCCTTTCTGAAACCGCAAAACATAAATGCAGAGCACCCCTTTTTTTGACAAAAACTGTGGGGGAAATCCCCACTGTGATTCTCTTTTTCATTAAAATAGGGGGACAGTTACATATGGATTTACATGATGGATATAATTCATGACATTGATGAGTCTACAAATGATCTAGCCAGCTTTGCATGCCCTCTTTCAATCCTGGTTTTGCCTTCTTTATAATCATGCAAAAGTGCTCCTTGAAAGTGGCAATACAGAATGTCATATTTTTGACCTTGTTGTCAAAAATTATGCTATTTCTGTGTTTCCATAGACTCCAGCATCCAGCAATCAAATGAAAGTGTTGCTCCCCCGATGATCAAGGACTGACTAGACATTGTAATTCATGGTGAAAAAGATCCAGTCACAGTCACACTCAATATAAATTAATAACAATGCATACAAATGAAAGTGTTGCTCTCCAACTGGTGCCTTTTTATAAGAGGATGATGACTCAGCATAAAAGTAAATATATAAACCCTTTGTAGAGGGAAGCAGGGATTTGCAGTGGTGTCAGAGCTCGAGTTTTGAAATGATAAATAATATTTTGAGCGGCATACTTTCATTCTCAACATAACAACCAAGAGATCTCGATATCTTCCATGCTACATACATTATAGGCGGTTCCCAAACAGAATGGTAAAGTTATACTCCCCCACCACCAACAAGCACATTCCACGGCTTGTCCAAAACAACGGGTATCGTCCAACTAACAACAATCCTGGGGGAGTTTTGTTTGCAATTATTTTGATTTGATTTGAGCATGGGACTGGGCATCCCGTTTATTGGCCATTTTTCGTGAATGATGAGCGGAGTCCACTCATCGTGAGAATAACCCACCTAGCATGGAAGATATAGACAACCCTAGTTGATACATGAGCTATTCGATCATACAAAACAAAATTTCATTTGAAGGTTTAGAGTTTGGCACATGCAAATTTACTTGGAACGATAGGTAAATACCGCATATAGGTAGGTATGGTGGACTCATATGGAATAACTTTGGGGTTTATGGAAGTGGATGCATAAGCAGTATTCCTGCTTAGTACAGGTGAAGTCTAGAAAGAGTCTAGGAAGTGACAACTAGAGAGCGACATAGTCGTAAACATGCATTAGGATTAACCAACAATGAGGGCAAGCATGAGTAGGATATAAATCACCATGAAATAAATATCATGGAGGCTATGTTGATTCTGTTTCAACTACATGCGTGAACATGTGCCAAGCCAAGTCACTCGAATCATTCAAAGGATGATACCATCCTATCATACTACATCACAACCCTTTTAATAGCATGTTGGCACGCAAGGTAAACCATTATAAACTCCTAGGTAATTAAGCATGGCATGAGTAACTATAATCTCTAATTTTCATTGCAAACATGTTTCATTCATAATAGGCTGAATCAGGAACGATGAACTAATCATATTTACAAAAACAAGATAGGTCGAGTTCATACCAGCTTTTCCTCATCTCAATCATTTCATCATATATCGTCATTATTGCCTTTCACTTGCACGACCGAACAGTGTGTATAATAATAATAGTGCACGTGCATTGGACTAAGCTCGAATCGACAAACATTTAATTTAATGGAGAAGACAAAGTAATATGCGCTCTTTTTTAGATCAACAATAATGCATATGAGAGCCACTCATCATTTTCATTGTGGTCTTCTCCTCTCAACCCCCAAAGAAAAGAAAAGAATTTCAAAGAAACACACTGAAATATTTTTGGAGTTTGTTTTTCTGAAGGAATTAAACAAGAACGAGAAAAACTATTTACACGGGAAAGCTCCCAACAAGCAAAAGAAGAACGAGAAATCTTTTGAGTTTTTCTTATTTAATTAGTACTACTACAAGCATGGAAAGTAAACTAGCTAAAAGCTACAACTAATTCTTTTGGTTTTTCTCAAAGTTTTTCAAACACACAAGAAGAAAACAGGAACAGAAAATAAACTAGCATGGATAGTAGAATGAAAAAGTATGAACATCGACAACTAGAATGAGTGTGTGAACATGAATGTAATATCGGTGATAAATATGTACTCCCCCAAGCTTAGGCTTTTGGCCTAAGGTGGTCTATGCCCACGGATCAAAGTAGTCCTCTACGGTGTACCGAGGAGGATCCTCGGGGTTCCACTGGTTAGCGAGCTACTGCGGATCCCACTGATAAATAGACTCCTGATATGGATCAGGAGATGGCTCCGGCTCAGGCTCTGGGGATCGTGTATGCTCCCAGTACGCGTAAATGTCATCGGGCAGGATGAGGTATGTGCCTAAATGAATGTTAAACAAAGAAGGTGCAGGCAAGATAATAATCTGACAAGTAGTTTCACCAAATACCAAGTTATAAATAAGTCTTTTCTCCTCATCTTTGCAAATGAAATCATGCACTAGCATACTTTTGTAGTCTAAGAAAATAGCGGGCAGCACCTTTTCCTCTTGATCATAATGCCTAATAGGTATCTCAAATATTTAGCAAGACGCGAAGCAAAGATACCTCCAAAAATAGGGCCCTTTGTACGGTTTAGACTCAACCGTTTAGCTACCATAGTGCCTAAACTGGAAGTTCTGTCATGAAGTAAAGCATGGTGCAAAATGGCAAGGTCAGGAGCATTGAGGCCCCCACTGTTCCCGCGACCAATTAAACATCTACTAGCAAATATTGCATAGTAACATAAAATAGGAAAATGTATACTAGTAGTTCTTGCATCTAACACTTTTCTACTTTCCCCTACAGTAATTTTATTAATAAATTCCGCCACATCACTAGGATGTGGTTCCTCGACTATGCCCTCAAAAGGCAACTTGCAAAGCACACAAAAATCATAGAGTGACATCTCCTTAAACTCATCATATAAATAAAAATCTATTGAAGGTGGTGCTCTCCTAGCATGGAAATGAAAGTTTTGCATGAAAATATTAGTGAATAGGAGGTATTGATCACACTTATCATGGATGAATTCAGTGATGCCTGCATTCTCAGCCAAGTAATAGAAGTCTTCATAAATTCCGGCGGCCTTCGAGAATGCATCACAAGGCCATTCACACGGCCGAACCTCCGTGGTGCGGGGAAGGTTGTACTTGGGCTTTTCATTCTCTTCATTCTGCTTTTCCTTCGAACCTTGGATCAAGGAGCCTCTCAACAATCTCTTCAACATTTTCTTCCTCTGAAAATTTCTGAAATTTTTAGTGACTCAAAATAAAAGTGAACCAAACTCAACAAGATTGATAGCAACTAGTCCCACAAGTGCCTAGAGGCTATATCATGCGTTAAAACTACTTTGGACCATATATATTTGGCATGCAAGCTCAAGAACGGGTTCAGCTTAGTATAAAAACTTTGCAATTAATAAAGTACTAGAAAAAAACAAATTGGACCATTGGAGGAGTCACATACCGAAGAACAATCCCCCAAAGCAGTTTTGTGAATGGAGCTTTGAGCAAGGAGATTGAAAATGGCAGCAAAATGAGCAAGAACACGAGTTTGAGCTATGAGATGATTTTTTCTGGAGGAAGACAAAGTGTGTGGGTGCTGGAGTAAGTGGAGGGGGCCACATGGGGCCCACGAGGCAGGGGGCGCGCCCAGGGGGTAGGGCACGCCCTCCAGCCTCGTGGCTAACTGGTGGGTCCCCCTGGTGTGTTCTAAGTGCCATAAATTCTCAAATATTCTACAAAAAATCATACTAAAATTTGAGGGCATTTGGAGAACTTTTATTTTCGAGGTATTTTTTATTGCAAGGATAATTCAGAAAACAGACAGAAAATACTATTTTTGCTTTATTTAAACTAAATAACAGAAAGTAAAAGGAGGGTACAGAAAGTTGTGCTTTATAACTTCATCCATCCCATGCTTATCAAAAGGAATCTACTAACAAGGTTGATCAAGTCTTGTTAATAAATTTTTCTCGAATAACATGAAACCGAAGAATTTTTGAATAACACTATGTTACCTCAACGGGGATATGCATGTCCCCAACAATAAGAATATCATATTTCTTTTTGACTGTCGGAAGAGGGAATTCAAAACCTCCAATAGTAATAGTTGAAAATTTTCCAATAGAATTGATACTATGAACTTGAGGTTGTTTCTTCGGAAAGTGTACCGTATGCTCATTACCATTAACATGAAAAGTGACACTACCTTTTTGCAATCAATAACATCCCCTATAGTATTCAGAAAAGGTCTACCATGGATGATCGACATACTGTCGTCCTCGGGAATATCAAGAATAACAAAGTCCGTTAAGATAGTAAATTTTGCAACCACAATAGGCACATCCTCACAAATACCAATGGGTCTAGCAGTTGATTTATCAGCCATTTGCAAAGAGATTTCAGTAGGTGTCAACTTATTCAAATCAAGTCTACGATATAAAGAGAAAGGCATAACACTAACACCGGCTCCAAGATCACATAAATTAGTTTTAACATAGTTTGTTTTAATGGAGCATGGTGTAGTTAGTAATCCTGGATCTCCTAGTTTCTTTGGTATTCCACCTGGGGTATTTTTCAGCATACTCAAAATTTAGGGGTAAATGCCATGTGTGGGTTCAAGTTTGGGGGAGAAATGGAATTGTCCCAAGTATAATTGGCAAGCATGGTGGAAATCTCAGCTTCCGGTATCTCTCTTTTATTAGTAACAATATCTTTAATATACTTAGCATAGGGATTCATTTTAAGCATATTAGTGAAACGCATACGCAAAAAGATAGGTCTAATCATTTCAGCAAAGAGCTCAAAATCCTCATCATCCTTTTTCTTGTATGGCTTAGGAGGAAAAGGCATGGGTTTCTGAACCCATGGTTCTCTTTCTTTACCGTGCTTCCTAGCAACAAAGTCTCTCTTATCATAACGTTGATTCTTTGATTGTGGGTTATCAAGATCAACAACCGGTTCAGTCTCTACATCATTATCATTACTAGGTTGAGCATCAACACTAGATTGTGTTTCAGCATCAGAAATAGAAATATCATTGGGATTCTCGGGTCTGTTAATAACATGTTCATTAGAAGCATGCAAAGTCTTATCCTTATTATTTTTCTTTTTATTAGAAGGACTAGGTGTATCAGTATTAATTCTCTGAGAATCTTGCTCAACTCTCTTAGGATGGCCCTCAGGATACAAAGGTTCCTGGGTCATTTTACCACCTCTAGTCATAACTCTAACAACATTATCATTGCTCTTATTATTTAACTCATTGAGAAAATCATCCTGTGCCTTAAGTACTTGTTCTACTTGAGTGGTAACCATGGAAGCATGTTTACTAATAAGCATAAGATCACTTTTAACTCTAGACATATAATCACTCAAGTGTTCAACCATATAAGCAGTACGTTTAAATTGCCTACCAACATAAGCATTGAAGTTTTCCTGTTTAACAATAAAATTATCAAACTCACTAGCAAACTCAGTAGATGGGATTTCACCCTTATCAAATCTATAGAGATAACTTACCTTTACTACCTGTGTCGGGTTATCAAGACCATGTATTTCTTCAATAGATGGTAAATTCTTAACATCTTTAGCTTTAATAGCTTTTTCTTTCATAGATTTCTTTGCCTCCTGCATATCAGACTGAGAAATAGAATACCTTCTTCAGATTTTGCTTAGGAGTTAGTTCGGGAAGCGTCCAATCATTATCACTACTCAATATATTATTCAATAGAAATTCAGCTTGCTCAACAATTCTTTCCTTGAAAACACAACCAACACAATTATCCATGTGGTCTCTGGAAGCATCGGCTAGTCCACTATAAAAGATATCAAGTATTTCATTTTTCTTGAGAGGATGGTCAGGCAAGGTATTAAGTAATTGGAGAAGCCTCCCCCAAGCTTGTGGGAGACTCTTTTCTTCAATTTGCACAAAATTAAATATTTCCCATAAGGCAGCTTGTTTCTCATGAGCAGGGAAATATTTTGCAGAGAAGTAATAAATCATATCCTGGGGACTACGCACACAACCAGGAGCAATAGAATTAAACCATATCTTAGCATCACCCTTTAACGAGAAAGGAAACAATTTAAGAATATAGTAATAGCGAATTTTTTCCTCATGGGTAAATAGGGTGGCTATATCATTCAGTTTAGTAAGATGTGCCACAACGGTTTCAGATTCATAGCCATAGAAAGGATCAGATTCAACCAAAGTAATTAACTCAGGATCGACAGAGAATTTAGGTGAAGTGGCAAAAGCGGGGTCATATTTCATTCTAGCATTCAAAGACTATTCTTTCAGTATAGCTAATAGTTTCTTAAGATCATATCTATCATTGCAAGCAAAGAAGTCTCTAGCAGTTTCCTCATCCATAACATAACTCTCAGGTACAACATGCAATTCATATCTAGGGGGAGAATCTTCATCATGACTTTCATTAATATCTTCAGTTTCAGTAATTTCATTCTCTCTAACCCTAGCAAGTTGTTCATCAAGAAATTCACCTTGTGGCACATTATTATCAAGCAGAGAAGTGGTATCATCATAAGCATCATGCATAGCAGAAGTGGCATCATCAATAACATGCGGCATATCAGAATCAATAGCAGGTGTAGGTGTTGCAAGTTTACTCAAAACAGAAGGTGAATCAAGTGCGGAGCTAGATGGCAGCTCCTTACCTCCCCTCGTAGTTGAGGGAAAAATCTTGGTTGCTTGATCTTTCAAATTCCTCATAGTGATCAACAGATATATATCCCAAGAGACTCAGAGAATAGAGCTATGCTACCCGGCAATGGTGCCAGAAAAAGGTCTTGATAACCCACAAGTATAGGGGATCGCAAAAGTTTTCGAGGGTAGAGTATTCAACCCAAATTTATTGATTCGACACAAGGGGAGGCAAAGAATATTCTCAAGTATTAGCAGCTGAGTTGTCAATTCAACCACACCTAAAATACTTAATATTAGCTGCAAAGTATTTTGTAGCAAAGTAGTATGGAAGTAATGGTAACAGTGGCAAAAGTAACAGTAGCAGTTTGTATCAATCGTAACAGTGGCAACGGTAAAGTAACTAAGCAAAGATCAATATGAAACAAGCTCGTAGGCAATGGATCAATGATGGATAATTATGTCGGATAGCATTCATCATGCAACAGTTATAACATAGGGTGACACAGAACTAGCTCCAGTTCATCAATATAATGTAGGCATGTATTCTGAATATAGTAATTCGTGCTTATGGAAAAGAACTTGCATGACATCTTTTGTCCTACCCTCCCGTGGCAGTGGGGTCCTAGTGGAAACTAAGGGATACTAGTTGAATGCCCGTGCGTTGCTACGGGCTTCTGAAATATTTTGGTGAAACTATATATAAAGATAATGCATATTAAATTTCACATGTAGGGACAATATAAATCCGACACAATGCATGATAATTAAAGTCCACTTCACTTTTAATGTAAACTAATAACACAAAGGCAAATTGACTATGTATACATATGAAGCGATGATCCAATGAAAATCAAGTAACCACGTGACTCGTGTGTTAAGCAATCCAAACAATTCAAAAAAAACTAAAATCTAGTAGGACGTTTATGTTGCTACTGACAACTATGCATATAAATGAATCAAATAAACTATTAAGGTCGTCTCCATGGTCAAAGCTTAGACAGACGTCGCTAAGGCCCTTTACAACACTTCCCACTGATCTCCTCCCCCGCGTCCCCCACGACCCCCGCGTCGCCTCCCCCGGCGGTGGCGAGGGAACCCTAGCCGCGCCACCGCGCTCCCCTCCCCACCTCGTCCTACCTCCTCGCCGCCGCCTGTGGCAGCCATCGGGCAAGCCCGGGGCACCAAGGATGGTGAAGGCGGGGCCTCGGTTGCCCTACTTCTGCATGGGGAACCCCGGATCTGGAGGGGCGGCTCCATTGGCAAGGCACAGCCGGCTAGTAGCCGTGCGGACGGTGGATCTGGTGTCCCGGCCGCGCGGGCGGCGGGATCCGGTGGTCGTTGGTGGTCGGCGACGGCTTCTGCAGTGGACGGTGCGCGCGATCTGGCGCCTCCCCTCCTCCCCTGTTCGGCGTACGGGCTAGCTTGGTCGGGTTGTGCTTCCTCTTGGTCGCTGGTTCTATACAGGAGGCGCTGCTGGTGGCGGAGATCTAGTTTGGGAGAAATCCCTGGCCGGCCATGACCGGCCGCGCTGGTGGCGACGCCTAAGGTCGTCGTTCCCCTCCTTGGAGGCATCGGCATGGACTGATCTCCTCACTTCACCTTCCCCTAGGTCTCCCAGGCGAAAGTCCTAACTTTGTTGGGCGGCGGCGGCGCTCACGGTGTCGTTCCCTTCTTGACAGCGCTGCTTTGGGAACCTTCGGGTTGGATGGCGCTTGTGGGTGGTGGGCGATGGCCGTGGTGCGGCCCTATCCTAGCATGGATTTACGTCCGTTGCTTGGAGATGGACTCACATAGGTGGAGGTCGTCGGCTGGCATCATGGCGGCGTCAATGGCGGAGGACCTGCCGAGGCTCGCGTAGGTAGAGGTGGTCGTTTAGCGTCGTGGTGTCGTCCATGGTGGAGGACCTGCCAAGGTTGTCACCTCAATCTGCTCTGAAGATGGACCAGCGAAAGACGGCGGCAACGACACATGTGAGTGCGTCGGGCCGGTTTGAGCCCCGGACCTGGCAGATGGCTCAGTCGGGGCCTCCGGCTTTAGATGTCAGGCTTAGGTGAGAGGTCTGGGTATGTGGCCCATCCTGCGCCCCTTCAATATTTGGATAGGAGTAGCGGCATGTTGCCAAGATGGCGGATTCAGACATATTGTTGTTCTACTTTGTAAGGTCCTCGAGAATAATTAATAAAATGGCTGCATGCATCTCCCATCTGCAGAGGCCGTGGGTCATCCTCCTTTTCCAAAACAAATGGTCAAACCTTATATCTCCCTCATAGCTTGTTCAGGAGGCGCTGAATGAGCTCCCTCAAATTTGATCGTCTGGATAGCTCAGGCTCCCATAAATCCAGTCCATATGTGAGGGAGAAATTTAGTTGTCCGGACTATCCGCCATGTTATCTTTTGGACACAACACAAAAACCCCACCCACAATGCACCCTTCTCTTTTCCTACCGGACCCTTCCCTCCCCGCTCTGTTTCCCGCCTTAGCTGGTCATTTCTCGTTGAAGCCCTCTCCTTTGAAACAGGATAACACTCACCTCACCTTTGCCATGACGCTCTCTCTCCTTCACACTGTATTTCCCCACGGACCACCATGAATGAGTCCCTTGCCAACCGCCCCATTCTCTCCATGATCGCCTCCCCCCCCCCCCCCGTGTTTGCGTCGATCCGCCAGGCACCATCAAGGGGTAGGAGGCGTGTGTCATGCCCCCCATCCCCAGCCAAGAAGACAAATCCGATGTCTCGTGAGCCATTGACATGTTGTAATATGCAGTTAAATGTCGTGCATTGCAAAGAAAAATGATGTCCGTTGTTGGGCATGCAACCAACAAACCAATGCATTTACCCTTGTATCATAACTGAAAAATTGTATGGCTTGATAAAAAGAATGAACCAGTCATTCATGCAATTTGATGAAAGTCATCTCAGATGCAATGTACCAAATTTTCCATAGTAGGTAAAGTATTCCTCTCGGGCAACCTTAACTGAATAGACCAACCCTGACCCCCACCCCGCTTACTCTTAACCATCACCCTTATGAAAAGAAACCCACTAACTCGTGTTCTAAGTGAGGCAATGATCGCTGCCGCCGTGGTAGCCCATCAACCGCCCTTAAGTGTTATTCACTACAAGACTATCGCAAAAATTCTAGATGAAAAGATACTTGTACCTCAACATGCACTCAAGAAAATAAATGAATTACAGATCACAATGAAAAGCATTTGACGACTTGAATCATACAAATACAGTTCTTTGTTGTTTTCTTTTATATTTTAGTAAGCAACAAAAATGAGTACATGAGTTATCCCCATCAAATGCTTCAACAAAAATCTATCAGTTTAGGAGTATATAAATAGAAGGGATCAATGATGTTGTGACTGAAGATGAAAATTGAAATTCATCAGAAAGTTTTCAGCATTGTTTCAGCATTTGTGCCCACCAGTGATTATGCACGTAAAGAACCTCTTCTTTGTCTCTTTCATACAATTTCACCTTGCCACTGCAAAAGTATCTAATTACGCTTTCACCATCTTGCAATCTCGAAGTTTCTTCAGAAGGCCCACAACCTGAAATGAAGGCTATAACTCTAAAATAGCATGGTATATTAGTGACCGTGCAAGCTTCAAGATTTAAAACCAATATGCAACCCCTTCAAATAATAATGAACGGGATAGCAAATGTGTGAAAGTTTCTTGCCTTTATCAAGTCACTACAACTTAGCACGCTGATGTACGACCTGCTTCCTTGAGCCGATGGAAAGCATGTATTATGTGCAACACATCATCAATGACCTTATGCCATGATCTCTCCATCTAATATCAAAGACAACCTACAAAGCAGCATGGCACCATGTCTTCAATCTCTCAACGTGCATTTTGTGAATGAACTTAATTTAAAACATGACCAAAGTTCTATAACAATGATCACGTATAGGTTTAATCTTCAGGCTGACCTTGGGAAGGATAAAGATGGCATACTTATAGATACCACAACCCAAGATCTCTGTGAACCAACATGTAACGCTAGATAATAAATCTCTTCATGGCAGTCCAAGACTTCTTGCACAGACTCCTGCCATTATCAAGAAAGGGGAATCTGGTGTTCAACACTTCTTATGTTTTGTAGATATCCATCGTATTCTAGTTTGCAGTGACCTATTAAAAAGTACCCTCCACAAGTCATTATGTTCTTCTATTGGCCAATGCAATAATTATACTTTAGCAGTGAAGCACAAAAGGATAGCACCGAAAACATCATAACAAACTAATAACTACCCAAGGGCGCTCTACGGGGGAACATGTAATATCTATATTACAAGGCAACCAACTATAACTAATTCTGCCATGCCCATTTTCTTCTTAATATCTGGTACCCATATCCTATTGATGCAAACTGCTCTCATTTGTACATAGTTAGAGAGCTGCTGACATACAAATAAAAGGTTACAAAGTTAATGCAAAACTACAATATCAGCAAAAGTCATGCTTATAAGGAACAGTAACGTCGAAGCGTGTTGCTTCCTAGCTTGGCACTCGGACCATGTTTGCATCAGCTGCCTGAGCTTCACTTTGCTTTCCCTGTAATATTGGGAAATTAAAAGGTAAGGATAATTAGATTAATAAATGTAAGATGCTGCTATAGATACAATGCAGAAAAATGCATCTTGTGTTTAACCTTGTCAAGTTGTAGACTGCATGGACAGAAAGCTCGGTTCATTATGTCCGAGCACTTTTAACTCCCTGTGGCCGACTTGTTGGGGGAACGTAGCAGAAATTCAAAATTTTCCTACGTGTCACCAAGATCTATCTAAGGAGAAACCAGCAACGAGGGGAAGGAGAGTGCATCTACATACCCTTGTAGATCGCTAAGCGGAAGCGTTCAAGAGAACGGGTTGAAGGAGTCGTACTAGTCGTGATCCAAATCACCGGAGATCCTAGTGCCGAACGGACGGCACCTCCGCGTTCAACACACGTATAGCCCGGTGACGTCTCCCATGCCTTGATCCAGCAAGGAGAGAGGGAGAGGTTGAGGAAGACTCCATCCAGCAGCAGCACAACGGCGTGGTGGTGATGGAGGAGCGTGGCAATCCTGCAGGGCTTCGCCAAACACCGCGGGAGAGTAGGAGTACTTGGGAGAGGGGGAGGGCTGCGCCAGAATTTGTGGTGCGGCTTCCCTCCCACCCCCACATATATATAGGGGCAAGGGAGAGGGGGGCCGTCCCCCTCAGATCCAATCTGAGGAGGGGGCGGCGGCCAAGGGGGGGAGGAGTGCCTCCCAAGTCAAGTGGAGGCCCTCCCCCTTAGGGTTTTCCCCTTGCCATGCGCATGGGCCTTGGGGGGGCTGGTGCCCCTGGCCCATTAAGGCTAGGGCGCCCCCCTACAGCCCATGCTACTGTATTGGACGTGGTGGAACAATTTCCGGACCTCCGGACCCCTCCGGAATCCTCCGGAACCTTCTGGAAGCTTCCCGGTACAATACCGAAAAAACCCGAACTTTTTCCGGAACCCGAACAACAACTTTCCATATATAAATCTTTACCTCCGGACCATTCCGGAACTCCTCGTGACGTCCGGGATCTCATCCGGGACTCCGAACAACATTCGGTAACCACATACAAACTTCCTTTATAACCCTAGCGTCATCGAACCTTAAGTGTGTAGACCCTACGGGTTTGGGAGACATGTAGACATGACCGAGACGTTCTCCGGTCAATAACCAACAGCGGGATCTGGATACCCATGTTGGCTCCCACATGTTCCACGATGATCTCATCGGATGAACCACGATGTCAAGGACTCAATCGATCCCGTATACAATTCCCTTTGTCTAGCGGTATTGTACTTGCCCGAGATTCGATCGTCGGTATCTTGATACCTTGTTCAATCTCGTTACCGGCAAGTCTCTTTACTCGTTCCGTAACACATGATCCTGTGATCAACCCCTTGGTCACATTGTGTACATTATGATGATGTCCTACCGAGTGGGCCCAGAGATACCTCTCCGTTTACACGGAGTGACAAATCCCAGTCTCGATTCGTGCCAACCCAACAGACACTTTCAGAGATACCTGTAGTGCACCTTTATAGCCACCCAGTTACGTTGTGATGTTTGGTACACCCAAAGCATTCCTACGGTATCCGGGAGTTGCACAATCTCATGGTCTAAGGAAATGATACTTGACATTAAAAAAAGCTTTAGCATACGAACTACGATCTTTGTGCTAGGCTTAGGATTGGGTCTTGTCCATCACATCATTCTCCTAATGATGTGAACCCATTATCAACGACATCCAATGTCCATGGTCAGAAACCGTAACCATCTATTGATCAACGAGCTAGTCAACTAGAGGCTTACTAGGGACATGGTGTTGTCTATGTACCCACACATGTATCTGAGTTTCCTATCAATACAACTATAGCATGGATAATAAACGATTATCATGAACAAGGAAATATAATAATAATAACTACTTTATTATTGCCTCTAGGGCATATTTCCAACAGTCTCCCACTTGCACTAGAGTCAATAATCTAGTTCACATCGCCATGTGATTAACACTCACAGGTCACATCGCCATGTGACCAACATCCAAAGAGTTTACTAGTGTCATTAAACTAGTTCACATCATCATGTGATTAAGACTCAATGAGTTCTGGGGTTTGATCATGTTTTGCTTGTGAGAGAGGTTTTTAGTCAACGGGTCTGCAGCATTCAGATCCGTATGTACTTTGCAATTCTCTATGTCATATTGTAAATGCTGCTTCCATTATACGTATCCGGTTTGCTACTCAGAGTCACTCGGATAGGTGTTAAAGCTTGCATCGATGTAACCCTTTACATCGAACTCTTTATCACCTCCATAATCGAGAAACATATCCTTATTCCTCTAAGCATAATTTTGACCGCTATCTGGTGATCCACTCCTTGATCACCTTTGTACCCTCTTGCCAGACTCATGGCAAGGCACACTTCTGGTGCGGTACACAGCATGGCATACTATAGAGCCTACGTCTGAAGCACAGGGGACAAACTTCATCCTTTCTCTCTATTCTGCCGTGGTCGAGCTTTAACTCTTAACTTCATACCTTACAACTCAGGCAAGAACTCCTTCTTTGACTGATCCATCTTGAACACCTTCAAGATCATGTCAAGGTATGTGCTCATTTGAAAGTATTATTAAGCATTTCTATCCTATAGATCTTGATGCTTATTGTTCATGTAGCCTAATCCAGGTTTTCCATTGAAAAACACCTTTCAAATAACCCTATATGCTTTCTAGAAATTCTACATCATTTCTGATCAACAATATGTCAACAACATATACTCATCAGAAATTCTATAGTGCTCCCACTCACTTATTTGGAAATACAAGTTTCTCACAAACTTTGTATAAACCCAAATCTTTGATCATCTTATCAAAGTGCATATTCCAACTCCGAGATGCTTACTCCAGTCCATGGAAGGATCGCTGGAGCTAGCATACCTTTTAGCATCGTTAGGATCGACAAAACCTTTCTGATTGTATCGCATACAACCTTTCCTTACGAAAACTAGTAAGGAAACTCGTTTTGACATCCATCTGCCAGATTTCATAAATGCAGCTAATGCTAACATGATTCCGACGGACTTAAGCATCGCTACGGATGAGAAAATCTCATCGTAGTCAACTCCTTGAACTTGTGAAAAACTCTTCGCCACAAGTCGAGCTTCATAGACGGTGACATTACCGTCCACGTCCATCTTCTTCTTAAAGATCCATTTATCTCAATGGCTTGCCGATCATCGGGCAAGTCCACCAAAGTCCATGCTTTGTTTTGATACATGAATCCTATCTCGGATTTCATGGCTTCCAACCATTTGTCGGAATATGGGCCCACCATCGCTTCTCCATAGCTCGTAGGTTCATTGTTGTCTAGCAACATGACCTTCAAGACAGGGTCACCGTACCACTCCGAAGCAGTACGCGTCCTTGTCGTCCTACGAGGTTCAGTAGTGACTTGATCCGAAGCTTCATGATCACTATCATAAGCTTCGACTTCAATTGGTGTAGGTGCCACAGGAACAACTTCCTGTGCCCTGCTACACACTTGTTGAAGTGACGGTTCAATAACCTCATCAAGTCTCCACCATCCTCCCACTCAACTTTTCGAGACAAACTTTTCCTCGAGAAAGGACCCGATTCAGGAAACAATCCCTATTGCTTTCGGATCTGAATTAGGAGGTATACCCAACTGTTTTGGGTGTTCTATGAAGATGCATTTTATCCGCTTTGGGTTCGAGCTTATCAACCTGAAACTTTTTCACATAAGCGTCGCAGCCCCAAACTTTTAAGAAACGACAACTTAGTTTTCTCCAAACGGTGTCGTCTCAACGGAATTACGTGGTACCCTACTGAAGTGAGTGCGGTTGTCTCTAATGCCTAACCCATGAATGATAGTGGTAATTCGATAAGAGACATCATGGTACGCACCGTATCCAATAGGATGCAACTATGATGTTCGGACACACCATCACACTATGGTGTTCTAGGCGGTATTAATTGTGAAACAATTTCCACTATGTCTTAATTGCGTGCCAAAGCTTGTAACTCAGATACTCATCTCTATGATCATATCATAGATATTTTATCCTCTTGTCACAATGATCTTCAACTTCACTCTGAAATTACTTGAACCATTCAATAATTCAGACTTGTGTTTCATCAAGTAAATATACTTAGTATCTACTCAAATCATCCGTGAAGTAAGAACATAACGATATCCACTGCGTGCCTCAGCACTCATTGGACTGCACACATCAAAATGTATTACTTCCAACAAGTTGCTTTCTTGTTCCATTTTACTGAAAACGAGGCTTTCAGTCATCTTGCCCATGTGGTATGATTTGCATGTCTCAAGTGATTCAAAATCAAGTGAGTCCAAACGGTCCATTTGCATGGAGTTTCTTCATGTGTATACACCAATAGACATGGTTCGCATGTCTCAAACTTTTCAAAAACGAGTGAGTCCAAAGATCCATCAACATGGAGCTTCTTCATGCGTTTTATGACTTACATAGCAGTGCCACAAGTAGGTGGTACTATCATTACTATCTTATATCTTTTGGCATGAACATGTGTATCACTACGATCGAGATTCGATAAACCATTCATTTTAGGCGCAAGACCATTGAAGGTATTATTCAAATAAATAGAGTAACCATTATTCTCCTTAAATGAATAACCATATTGCGATAGACATAATCCAATCATGTCTATTCTCAACGCAAACACCAAATGACAATTATTTAGGTTTTAACACCAATCTTGATGGTAGAGGGAGCGTGCGATGCTTGATCACATCAACCTTGGAAACACTTCCAACACATATCGTCAGCTCACCTTTAGCTAGTCTCCGTTTATTCCGTAGCTTTTATTTCGAGTTACTAACACTTAGCAACCGAACCGGTATCTAATACCCTGGTGCTACTAGGAGTACTAGTAAAGTACACATTAACATAATGTATATCCAATATACTTCTATCGACCTTGCCAGCCTTCTCATCTACCAAGTATCTAGGGTAATTCCTGCTCCAGTGGCTGTTCCCCTTATTACAGAAGCACTTAGTCTCGGGTTTGGGTTCAACCTTGGGTTTCTTCACTGGAGCAGCAGCTGATTTGCCGTTTCATGAAGTATCCCTTCTTGCCCTTGCCCTTCTTGAAACTAGTGGTTTCACCAACCATCAACAATTGATGCTCCTTCTTGATTTCTACTTTCGCGGTGTCGAACATCGTGAATACCTCAAGGATCATCATATCTATCCCTGATATGTTATAGTTCGTCACGAAGCTCTAGCTTGGTGGCAATGACTTTGGAGAAACATCACTATCTCATCTGGAAGATCAACTCCCACTCGATTCAAGTGATTGTTGTACTCAGACAATCTGAGCACAAGCTCAACGATTGAGCTTTTCTCCCTTAGTTTGCAGGCTAAGAAAATCGTCGGAGGTCTTATACCTCTTGACGTGGGCACGAGCCTGAAATCCCAATTTCAGCCCTCGAAACATCTCATATGTTCCGCGACGTTTCGAAAAAACGTCTTTGGTGCCTCAACTCTAAACCGTTTAACTGAACTATCACGTAGTTATCAAAACGTGTATGTCCGATGTTCGCAACATCCACAGACTACGATTGGGGTTCAGCACACTAAGCGGTGCACTAAGGACATAAGCTTTCTACTGTCCTCATAATCGCTACTATCAACTTTCAACTATATTTTCTCTAGGAACATATCTAAAAAGTGGAACTAAAGCGTGAGCTTACGACATAATTTGCAAAGATCTTTTGACTATGTTCAGGATAGTTAAGTTCATCTCATGAACTCCCACTCAGATAGACATCCCTCTAGTCATCTAAGTGATTACATGATCTGAGTCAACTAGGCCGTGTCCGATCATCACGTGAGATGGACTAGTCATCATCGGTGAACATCTTCATGTTGATCGTATCTACTATACGACTCATGCTCGACCTTTCGGTCTCTTGTGTTCCGAGGCCATGTCTGTACATGCTAGGCTCGTCAAGTTAACCTAAGTGTTTCGCGTGTGTAAATCTGTCTTACACCCGTTGTATGTGAATGTAAGAATCTATCACACCCGATCATCACGTGGTGCTTCGAAACGACGAACTTTCGCAACGGTGCACAGTTAGGGGGAACACTTCTTGAAATTTTAATGAGGGATCATCTTATTTACTACCGTCGTTCTAAGCAAATAAGATGCATAAACATGATAAACATCACATGCAATCAAATAGTGACATGATATGGCCAATATCATTTTGCTCCTTTTGATCTCCATCTTCGGGGCTCCATGATCATCATCGTCACCGGCATGACACCATGATCTCCATCATCATGATCTCCATCATCGTGTCTTCATGAAGTTGTCTTGCCAACTATTACTTCTACTACTATGGCTACCGGTTAGCAATAAAGTAAAGTAATTACATGGCGTTGTTCAATGACACGCAGGTCATACAATAAATAAAGACAACTCCTATGGCTCCTGCCGGTTGTCATACTCATCGACATGCAAGTCGTGATTCCTATTACAAGAACATGATCAATCTCATACATCACATATCATTCATCACATTCTTCTTGGCCATATCACATCACATAGCATACCCTGCAAAAACAAGTTAGACGTCCTCTAATTGTTGTTTGCATGTTTTACGTGGCCGCTATGGGTTTCTAGCAAGAGTGTTTCTTACCTGCGCAAAACCACAACGTGATATGCCAATTGCTATTTACCCTTCATAAGGACCCTTTTCATCGAATCCGTTCTGACTAAAGTGGGAGAGACTGGCACCCGCTAGCCACCTTATGCACCAAGTGCATGTCAGTCGGTGGAACCTGTCTCACGTAAGAGTACGTGTAAGGTCGGTCCGGGCCGCTTCATCCCACAATACCGTCGAAACAAGATTGGACTAGTAACGGTAAGCATATTGAACAAAATCAACGCCCACAACTACTTTGTGTTCTACTCGTGCAAAGAATCTACGCAATAGACCTAGCTCATGATGCCACTGTTGGGGAACGTAGCAGAAATTCAAAATTTTCCTACGTGTCACCAAGATCTATCTAAGGAGAAACCAGCAACGAGGGGAAGGAGAGTGCATCTAAATACCCTTGTAGATCGCTAAGTGGAAGCGTTCAAGAGAACGGGTTGAAGGAGTCGTACTCGTCGTGATCCAAATCACCGGAGATCCTAGTGCCGAACGGACGGCACCTCCGCGTTCAACACACGTACAGCCCGGTGACGTATCCCATGCCTTGATCCAGCAAGGAGAGAGGGAGAGGTTGAGGAAGACTCCATCCAGCAGCAGAACAACGGCGTGGTGGTGATGGAGGAGCGTGGCAATCCTGCAGGGCTTCGCCAAACACCGCGGGAGAGGAGGAGTACTTGGGAGAGGGGGAGGGCTGCGCTAGAACTTGTGGTGCGGCTGCCCTCCCACCCCCCACATATATATAGGGGCAAGGGAGAGGGGGGCCGGCCCCCTCAGATCCAATCTGAGGAGGAGGCGGCGGCCAAGGGGGGGAGGAGTGCCTCCCAAGTCAAGTGGAGGCCCTCCTCCTTAGGGTTTTCCCCTTGCCATGCGCATGGGCCTTGGGGGGGCTGGTGCCCCTGGCCCATTAAGGCTAGGGCGCCCCCCTACAGCCCATGCTACTGTATTGGACGTGGTGGAACAATTTCCGGACCTCCGGACCCCTCCGGAATCCTCCGGAACCTTCTGGAAGCTTCCCGGTACAATACCGAAAAAACCCGAACTTTTTCCGGAACCCGAACAACAACTTTCCATATATAAATCTTTACCTCCGGACCATTTCGGAACTCCTCGTGACGTCCGGGATCTCATCTGGGACTCCTAACAACATTCGGTAACCACATACAAACTTCCTTTATAAACCTAGCGTCATCGAACCTTAAGTGTGTAGACCCTACGGGTTCGGGAGACATGCAGACATGACCGAGACGTTCTCCGGTCAATAACCAACAGCGGGATCTGGATACCCATGTTGGCTCCCACATGTTCCACGATGATCTCGTCGGATGAACCACGATGTCAAGGACTCAATCGATCCCGTATACAATTCCCTTTGTCTAGCGGTATTGTACTTGCCCGAGATTCGATCGTCGGTATCTTGATACCTTGTTCAATCTCGTTACCGGCAAGTCTCTTTACTCGTTCCGTAACACATGATCCTGTGATCAACCCCTTGGTCACATTGTGCACATTATGATGATGTCCTACCAAGTGGGCCCAGAGATACCTCTCCGTTTACACGGAGTGACAAATCCCAGTCTCGATTCTTGCCAACCCAACAGACACTTTCAGAGATACTTGTAGTGTACCTTTATAGCCACCCAGTTATGTTGTGACGTTTGGTACACCCAAAGCATTCCTACGGTATCCGGGAGTTGCACAATTTCATGGTCTAAGGAAATGATACTTGACATTAAAAAAAGCTTTAGCATACGAACTACGATCTTTGTGCTAGGCTTAGGATTGGGTCTTGTCCATCACATCATTCTCCTAATGATGTGATCCCGTTATCAACGACATCCAATGTCCATGGTCAGAAACCGTAACCATGTATTGATCAACGAGCTAGTCAACTAGAGGCTTACTAGGGACATGGTGTTGTCTATGTACCCACACATGTATCTGAGTTTCCTATCAATACAATTATAGCATGGATAATAAACGATTATCATGAACAAGGAAATATAATAATAATAATTACTTTATTATTGCCTCTAGGGCATATTTCCAACACGACTGCCCTTGCCTATTTCAACTGAAACACCATCACCACGTTTTACATCAACAACGACATTGTCGTCCAAGGGTCCATATCCTCATCCAATCCTTCCATATTAATGATCTCATCAGAAGCGACCTATGAGGCATTGATGGCCCTAGGTGTAGCAGCGGCTTGCCAATGTATTCTAAAATTAAAAGAACATGTTTCCTTGAAGAGAAAAGAGCCAGGACACATTTGAGTTGAATATTCAAGAGAAAATAGTACTACCTCTGTTCCTAAATATAGGACGTAGTATATTATACCCAAATATATCTTAAGCTACACTCTACGAATGTATTCTAAAATTTGTATCCATTGATCTTGTACTTGACCAGGCCTATGAGTTGTCACTTCACAACTAAAATAGCTGTGTAGTTGCAGAGTTGCTCCATTTAAATATCTGTAGAATTAGATGTATGAACAAAAGGGAATCCATACATTAGACAATTGTAATTCAGAAAACTGACAAGCACCATGTACAATGCCCCATCCAGGATGACTTTGCTGAACTCGGTAAACAAATTATTACAATTATAAACAAGTTAACCAATTAGATAACCAAAAAGACTGGAAGAGGTTTGCCTCATCTCGCCTCCCACCCTACTGACTACATCCAATTTCGCTCATCACAAAGTTGTCATCCTTACATGGCAAGCCAATGAGTTGTGGTGTAATTCATGTCACCTATGTTGATATGGAATAGAAGAACTTTAGTCAAAAAGCAGTATAACAATGCAGCTCTTTGACCATTGTGCAAGAAAAATATAGTTGTTTCACAAATCCAAGCATATTGTCTTTTTATGTGCAAGGAAGTTAAACAATTTACAGTTAGTAAGCGAATCTAGGGAGCGAATCGGTAAATGGTTTGGGATCTTGCAAGAAGGGAAAACTACAATAGTAAAACTTACAGACACAACTGCAGATCTTCTTTTACTATTCTCCATATATACAACAATAATTCGTAACAAAACACACTCTCAAATATTTCAGAGATCTCCTAAAGATAAACAGATGTTCCTTAGTGATAACGCCGCTTTTCTTTAGCCTAAAACATAGTGCAGTGACATTCTAAGAACCATAAAACCAAGCAATAATAGGAAATGCACAGTATGACTTTTTTGCCACACTTATGTGCTTCAACAACTCACCATACTTTGTCTAGTACAACCATTCGCAAATAACAAGAAATGGGCATTATGAGTAGCGTGCAGAATGACATGAAAAGCTAAGGAGGATAAAGAAAACCAGACAACAAAGTGGAAGACTCATTATAATTTAGTAGGCAAAGACAATAGCAGGTGACACAACTGATTAGGACATAGGTAGAGAAAAATAACAATACTTTGTTGATAGCAAAATTACTGTAGTTTTTAGCTCTTGGATTGCTCCTGTGGATTATATCAAATTCAAGAGCAGTATCGTGGAAGAAAATATCCAACATTTCATAATTTAAGGCAACTGAGAAGGGAAAATGATTCATGAGAAGTAGAGCATCAGTCGCATCCAAGAAGGGAAGGGCAATTTCACATGAAGGTGGGCAACTACAAAGAGGAACATCTTGATCAAAGGTTGAACCATAAATAGTGACCTGATTTGAAGCTGGAACTGCTCAATCATCTCAATTGATGTACGCCTTCCCAACGTGCTTCAATTCTTGGAAGAACGTGCATACTATTCTTACCCTGAAAAAAATGGCACAAAGCAGGAAGGAATTAGGGCACTCTCCTCTGTCATTTTTGTCATCCCCAAAAACCTGCATCATATTCTCAATCTAAGGAGCATCGCCACATGTACATACCTGTAAAGAGCAAGTCAAGGGACCATTTACAATGCAAAAAATCGTCAAATCTATCATGTGCATGCCCAGCTGATTAGTAATGTCGGGATTTTTCTTGAAAATCTAAGGATAGGTTACAACTAATCCAACATACTGTGACTGTGAGAACCTTTCTGCATCGACAATCAGTGCCATGAACAGCATGCCGACAATCAGTGCTGAATTTATCTTTAAGACAATATGAACTTCAATACATAATGAATTTCAATCCGAAAAACCTAACAACCTATACATGGTGAATTTTTTATGTTGTATGTACATCAAGAAACATTACCTTAAGCTGAAGGTGTAATTAGCAAATATCTCTCTCCTCCCACTCCCTCTCCCTCTCCTTCCCTCCCTCCCTCCCTCCCCCCCTCTCTCTCTCATACTATTTAATAATAAAAGCAGCCATTCTCGAGAGATTGTTTGCAGCACTTAACTTGTTAACTGCAAAGATCTAAAGTAGCAGATAATGAGTCAGAGTTAGAAGAAAATAAAATAATATGACAACAGAAGATCACATGGTACACACAGAAACACATCATCTCCTACCATGTGTTTGGTTCTTGACATATGAGATGTGCTTCTTGAACTGGTCGTAGCATACACATTGGGGTTGGTCTCCAACAGAGGACGTGGACTGACAAAGTTGATCCTAACTGAACAAAGGGCATTCATATGCAGCCAGTAATCGAATCTATTTTAAATTATCTCTAGGTCTACTCTTTCCATTGACTTCTCAGTAGAATTTACAACAGTATATGCAGCTATATGCGCAAAATTCAGGTTCAGAAATCAGAACTCACGGGGGAGGAGCTACGACTGGGAATCCACGAAATTGTAAGGGTTAAACAATGTCAAACTTGAGGGACATGCAGAGCTAGGCTAACCATGGGTGTAGTAGTAGGGCTCGATAGCAGGTAAATGGAATCTAGGAGGGCAAAAGAATTAGGCCAAGATGATAAGCTGTAGCGCCGGAGGGAACCGAGCATGGGGTCACCTTCCCCAAGTCCTTGCGGCCCCTCGGGTGGCCTGAATCAGCCGGAGACTTCGTGTAGGAGGAGATCGACGGGGCAGTGACACGGTTGACACAGTCAAAGAAGGTGCGACCTGGTGATGAAGAGGCCGAGGGTGTCGGCCATGGTCGTGGCTGCCCCTGGCGGCGGAGATCGTCGCAGGTGGCATTGCGAGGGCTCCCCGGTGTTGTGTGCCCCCGATCCTGCTGAAGAGGAAGCGGAAAACAACCTCATCTGGCAGGACGTGACGGGGATCTCGACAGCGAGCGCGGTGGGGGCTCCTGCCTACCGTGTCCCTCAGCCGCGACCATTGGCGCGGATGCCTTGGCGACCCTCGCGCACACCGTGGCCCCTCGCCGTGCGCCCGCCCTATTCCTGGCGTACATCACGGCCGGTAGGGCCTCGTTACACCGCTCCTTGCTGCAGGGGGTTCCTAGTGCCCTGCCCTGGGGTTTCGCACAGATGTGAGCGACGTGGTCCCACGGTGACCTAGAGGTCCGCAATGGAGGCGGGGGTGGCGATCTCAGATGTTGGGAGGCAGAGGGCTACGGATTGGTGGCGGTGGCGGCGGCAGATGTAGGGAGACGGGACGCGGTCGGTTGGCAGGAAAACAAAAGCTACACATTTTTTTAGGCAGTAGAGATGATTGATTGCGATTTTTTTAGAAAGGGAAAATCACATCAATATAAGGAAATATCCCATCAATACTTGATTGATTGCGATTTATTTTTTATATGGTAACTAATCTGATGGGTTTATGTGGGTGGTGAAGCGAAATGGCAGGTGGGAGGGAGACGAAATAATCAGCGAAATAAAACCAATGATAGTGGTGAAGCGAAATAAAACCAGCGAAAAATAACCGGTGGACTATTCACCAACTGCTTCATTAGGAGTAGAGATTAAGGCCTCCTTTTAATAGAGTACCAAACCAAAGCATTAGCACTTAGTGAATACATGAACTCCTCAAACTACGGTCATCACCGGGAGTGGTCCCGATTATTGTCACTTTGGGGTTGTCGGATCATAACACATAGTAGGTGACTGTAACTTGCAAGATAGGATCAAGAACACTCATATATTCATGAAAACATATTAGGTTTAGATCTGAAATCGTGGCACTCGGGCCCTAGTGACAAGCATTAAGCATGGCAAAGTCATAGTAACATCAATCTTAGAACATAATGGATACTAGGGATCAAACCCTAACAAAACTAACTCGATTACATGGTTAATCTCACCCAGCCCATCACCTTCTAGGAAGCCTACAACGGGATTACTCACGCACGGATTCCCCTCTCCGGAGCCCCGAACGGACTCCAGATCAGCCCTCCCGAGGAAGAAAAGGGCTTGGCGGCTGCTCCATATCATAAAACGCGATGAGTCCTTCTTTGATTTTTTTCTCCCCGAACATGAATATATGGAGTTGGAGTTGAGGTCGGTGGAGCTCCAGGGGGCCCACAAGGCAGGGGGGCACGCACTAGGGCGGGCGCTCCCAACCTCGTGGCCAGGGTGTGTGCCCCCTCCTTTTGCCAGCATTTTTTATTAATTCCAAAAAGTGTCTCTGAGAAGTTTCAGGTCATTCCGAGAACTTTTATTTCTGCACAAAAAATACACCATGGCAATTCTGCTGAAAACAGCGTCAGTCCGGGTTAGTTCCATTCAAATCATGCAAATTAGAGTCCAAAACAAGGGTAAAAGGGTTTGGAAAAGTAGATACGTTGGAGACGTATCACTCGCCGCCTCCACCGACGGGGAGATATGGGCGCCACCCCCGCCGCCCCCTCGACCACCTTGCCTCCCAGATATGTTGGATTTCGGGTTCCGCAAACCCTTGAGAGGTTCGAAATCTGGGGTGCATGTGAAGATCTCAACCTCCCCAGTCTGCCTGCTCGCAAATCTCACAGCCTAGCACGACGAACTCGAAGGAAAGGGGACACAACAGTTTACTCATGTTCGGGCCACCTTGCGGTGTAAAACCCTACTTCTGCTTTGTGTTGGATTTGCCTCGGGGGCTGAGGATGAACTAGTACAGTGGTGAACAACCTTAGGAGGTGTGTTCTTCATCTCAAGTGAGCTGGTGAGGGTGGAATGGATTCGGTCGACTTGAGCCGTCCTCCCCCATCCATGGTGGTGGCTAGGTCCTATTTATAATGGCCTCGGTCCTCTTCCCAAATGAAGGCAGGAAGGGATCCCACAACGGCCAAATTTGAAGGGGGACAACTAGTACATCTTATCCTGACGAAAGTGGTCTTTGCTTGCAAAAGCCTCTGGTTGTGACGCCGTGGTGGGGTCGGTGATGACCTCCGTCCTGCCGTCCTGGCAGTCTTGGGGCTAGTTCTTTTGGGCAGCTTAAAAAATAAGCTGCCTCTCCCCAGCTTAAAAAATAAGCCGCCCTCAATTTTTTTTGAGACTTCTAAATTAGTTATTCTGTAACTCGTTCAGAAGCTCCAATGAATAAGAGAGACGGCTTATGGGAAAAGCTGAGGAGGAGGCGGCTTATTTTTTAAGCTGCCAAAAGTACTGGCCCTTGGTCTTGTTGCACGGGAATCGAAACCTTTGGCTGCTTCCTTGGGACTCCCGCCTGCTGCTTGCCTTCCTTGCATCAATGGGGAAACTGGTACACTACGGCCGCCGGCGCTCGCCTAGCTTTGGTCGTCATGGCTCATGTCACCCAAACCTCACAAGGTGAGCCTTGCATAGAAATCTCCGCTCCTCGGGAGCCAGCCTGAGGAACCTGTTCCCTTTGGAGGTCTTGGTGTTGTCCATCTCGCGAGGCTTGGCCCCTCGCGTGGGTCTTGAGTTGTCGATGTCGAAGTTGGGCAGTACCAGGACACCGATGGAGCCATGTCGTGGGCTACAGGAAGGCAAGTCTGTGTACCCCCATTCTCAAAACGCCGACAGTAGCCCCCGGGCCCAAGGCGCACTCGGACTTGGCTTCGAGGCGAAGCCAAAGGGCAAGTGTGGAGCACCGCGGGCCCTAATAGCCTGCGGCCTTGGACGTCCCGTGGAGATTGATGGGAAGTGGGCGTCTCCGCTTCCCCATGCTGCCTCGGCAACCGTTCGACTTGACGAGTTGCTGATGTATGCAAAGGAAAACCATCATTTCGTGGGATCATGGAGGCCGGCGGTTGGCCTCCCTCTGGCTATAAATGAGGGGAGGGGCGGAGCCCCCTCGCTCATCTCCATCTTCATCCTCTCGCTACCTGTTCCTTCTTCCTCTCTGCCTTGCTGCATCGTCCATGGCACCGATCTGAAGATTCTCCGCGGCGGAAAAGGAAAAAGGCCCTCGGGAGGAGCCCGAAGCGCTTCCGCCAAAGCAGAGATTCAGCCGCCCTCACGACGCGAATGCTAGGTAGGGAGTGACTCGGGCTTGGAACGAGCGGCCCCCGCCTGGCTTCCCGCTTCCCCTGTATGCCTGCAGGCAGGGCGACAGTGCCCACTGTCGCACGGTTGGGAGTAGAAGTGGCCAAGATGAAGTCGCGCGACGAGCTGGCCCGCGAACTCATGCCGAGGGCAACTCGCACGAGTTCGTGGTGTGGGTGGCGATCCGCCCCGCTCGTGGATCCAGTTCACGAGGTTCCTCGCTGAGGAGATGCCACTGAGAGGGCCGCTCAAGTTGTGGCTGCAACACCCCGGGTGATGTGATACGTCTCCATCATATCTATAATTTTTTATTGTTCCATGCCAATATTATTCAACTTCCATGTACTTTTGGCAACTTTTTATACTATTTTTGGGACTAACATATTGATCCAGTGCCTAGTGCCAGTTCCTGTTTGTTGCATGTTTTATGTTTCACAGAAACCCCATATAAACGGAGTCCAAACGGGATAAAAACGTATGGAGAATAGTTTTGGAATATTTATGATTTCCTGGAAGAAAAATCAACGCGAGATGGTGCCTGAGGGGGCCACGAGGCAGGGGCGCGCCCCTGACCCTCATGGGCACCCCGTAAGGCAGTTGACGCTCTTATTTTGCCGCAAGAAAGCTATTTTTTGGCACTTGGTGAAGGTTTCAATCCAATCGGAGATACGGATCTCGGGATATATAAGAAACAGTGAAAGGGCAGAATCTGAGAAGAAAAACAGAGAGAGACAGAGAGACAGATCCAATCTCGGAGGGGCTCTCGCCCCTCCCACGCCGTGGAGACCATGGACCAGAGGGGAACCCTTCTCCCATCTAGGTAGAAGGTCAACGAAGAACAAGAAGAAGGGGGGCTCTCTCCCCCTTGCTTCCTGTGGCGCCGGAACGCCGCCGGGGGCCATCATCATCACCGCAATCTACACCAACACCTCCATCATCTTCACAACCATCTCCATCACCTTACCCCATCTATATTTAGCGGTCCACTCTCCCGCAACCCGTTGTACCCTCTACTTGAACATGGTGCTTTATGCTTCATATTATTATCCAATGATGTATTGCCATCCTATGATGTCTGAGTAGATTTTCGTTGTCCTACCGGTGATTGATGAATTGCTATGATTGGTTTAATTTGCTTGTGGTTATGTTGCTGTCCTATTGTGCCCTCCGTGTCGCGCAAGCGTGAGGGATTCCCGCTGTAGGGTGTTGCAATATGTTCATGATTCGCTTATAGTGGGTTGCTTGAGTGACAGAAGCATAAACCCGAGTAAGGGGGTTGTGGCGTGTGGGATAAAGTGGACTTGATGCTTTAATGCTATGGTTGGGATTTACCTTAATGATCTTTAGTAGTTGCGGATGCTTGCTAGAGTTCCAATCATAAGTGTGATCCAAGAAGAGAAAGTATGTTAGCTTATGCCTCTCCCATATAAAACTTGCTATCAGTCTAGTAATGTAGTCAATTGCTTAGGGACAATTTCACAACTCTTACCACCACTTTTCCACACTCGCTATATTTACTTTATTGCTTCTTTATATAAACAGCCCCTAGTTTATATTTACATGCTCTTTATTATCTTGCAAACCTATCCAACAACACCTACAAAGTCCTTCTAGTTTCATACTTGTTCTAGGTAAAGCGAATGCTAAGCATGCGTAGAGTGTATCGGTGGTCGACAGAACTTTAGGGAATAGTTGTTCTACCTTTAGCTCCTCATTGGGTTCGACACTCTTACTAATCGAAAGAGGCTACAATCGATCCCCTATACTTGTGGGTTATCAAGACCTTTTTCTAGCGCCGTTGCCGGGGACTCATAGCGTGGGGTGAATATTCTCGTGTGTGCTTGTTTACTTTATCACTAAGTAATTTTTATTTGCCGGTCTAAGTTATTCTCTATCTTTAGTTATGGATATGGAGCACGAAATACCAAAAAAATTGGTGTACTTGCTACTCATGGAGATGGGGAACCTCCTAAAACCCTCGATGTTGGTTATGTGAAAAATATTATGTATTACTTTGATAATCCTGAGAAAACCCCATTCAATTATGTTATGGGAGACACGTTGGATCAACGTGAATACTTTAGGGATTATTGCTTGAAACAAAAAGGGAAACTATTATGGGATCAAATTCATATGTTGCATTGGTATGCTGGGGAACTATGCTTGATATATGATTATACTTGTTTCTCTAGGATGACGGCTCCACACCTTCCCTTTTCATGCAAATTTAATGATAATGAAACCTTAGCTTCTTATGCTAATGGTATATATGATTACTATGATGTGGAACAAATAGAAGAATTCGTTGCTTTTATGGGTGCTTATGAGATTGAATCTTTGTTTAAAGAGTGTGAAAATCTTGATGATGTTGTTTACAGACCTGAAAATTTTGCTATACTTAAATATTGTTATGAGAATTATGAATACAATTCCGATATTGATGCATTTATTGAGAAAAACTCCGCTGTCCAAGAAGAGATTAATATTTTGCAGGAGTCTATGGAAGAAGAAATTGATGAAACTATGAGCTCATTGGATGAAAAAGATGATGAGGAGAGCGAAGAACAAAAGGAGGAAGAGCGGATTAGCTACCCGTGCCCACCTTCTAATGAGAGTAACTCTTCAACTCATACATTGTTTAATTCCCCTTCGTGCTTACCGAAGGATGATTGCTATGATAATTGCTATGATCCCTTTAATTCGTTTGAAATATCCCTTTTGATGATGCTTGCTATGCTTGTGGCCAAGATGCCAATATGAATTATGCTTATGGAGATGAACTTGCGATAGTTCCTTATGTTAAACATGAAATTATTGCTATTGCACCCACGCATGATAGTCCTATTATCTTTTTGAATTCTCTCGACTACAATATATCGGAGAAGTTTGCTCTTGTTAAGGATTATATTGATGGGTTGTGTTTTTCTACTACACATGATGATTTTGATAAATATAATATGCATGTGCTTGCTGCTCCTACTTGCAATTATTATGAGAAATGAACTACATCTCCGCCTCTTTATGTTTCCAACACGATAAAATTGCAAGAAACTGTTTATACTATGCATTGGCCTTTACTTTGTGTGCATGAATTGTTCTTTTATGAAATGCCGATGCATAAGAAGAGAGTTAGACTTCGTCATTGCTTGATTTATGTTACTTTGTGCTCACTACTAAATTACAAATCATTGTTAATTGAAATTGGCTTTGATATACCTTGGGATCCGGGTGGATTCATTACTTGAGCACTTTATGCCTATCTTAATGGCTTTAAAGAAAGCGCTTCCAGGGAGACAACCCGGAAGTTTTAGAGAGTCATTTATTTATGTTGAGTGATTTTCTATAGTATAAAAACAAAAAAAAATAAAGAAGGGAACCCAAAACTTTTTCAAAAGGAAAGTGAAACTGAGAGAGACAAGCATTGCTGAAGTGGGACAGCTCCTTGAACTTTGTTCATGCTCACGGAAACTTTGTGAATCTTAATTACAGAAACTTTTCAACAAAAATAATTATCCCCTTGTACAATTCCATTGTATTATAAAAATAATGTGCCAAGGTTTGCCTTTAGGATGTCTACAATGCTTGTTGGTTTGTGCGGTGCATGACATAAACTTTGGCGGTAGTGCGTGATTTTAATTTTTTTTACTGGAACGTCAAATGGTTCCGAAACTTTTTGCACTGTCTTCTGTACAAATTCATTATCTTTCATAATTTTTATAGAATTTTTGGTGTAGCATAAGTATGGTGAATGTTCAGATTGCTACAGACTGTTATGTTTTTGACAGATTCTGTTTTTGATGCATAGTTTACTTGTTTTGCTGAAACTACCAATTCCTATCAGTGGATTAAGCCATGGAAAAGTTATATTACAGTAGATATAATGCAAAAACAAAATATGAGTTGGTTTTAAACAATAATTAGAGTAGTGATTTGCTTTATTATAGTAACGGATTTTATCGAGTTTCTGTTGAAGTTTTGTGTGGATGAGTGTTCGATGATCGAGAATGTTTCAATATGAGGAAAAGGAGGAGAGGCAAGAGCTCAAGCTTGGGGATTCCCAAGGAACCCCAAGTAAATATTCAAGGATACTCATGCATCTAAGCTTGGGGATGCTCCGGAAGGCATGCCCTCTTTCTTCAACAAGTATAGGTATGTTTTCGGATTCGTTTCATTCATGTGATATGTGCAAATCTTGGAGCGTCTTTTGCATTTAGTTTTTACTTTTCTTTTCTGTGCCATGCTGGTATGAGATAGTCCATGGTTGATTTATAGAATGCTCATTGCACTTCACTTAAATCTTTTGAGTATGGCTTTATATAATGCTTCATGTGTTTCACTTATATCTTTTGAAGTTTGGATTGCCTGTTTCTCTTCACATAGAAAACCGCCATTTGTAGAATGCTCTTTTGCTTCACTTATATTTGTTGGAGCATGGGCATATCTTATGTAGAAAGAATTAAACTCTCTTGCTTCACTTATATCTATTTAGAGAGATGACAGGAATTGGTCATTCACATGGTTAGTCATAAAATCCTACATAAAACTTGTAGATCACTGAATATGATATGTTTGATTCCTTGCAATAGTTTTGTGATATAAATGTGGTGATATTAGAGTCATGCTAGTGGGTGACTGTGGATTAGTAGAAATACTTGGGTTGAGGTTTGTGATTCCCAAAGCATGCACGTATGGTGAACCGTTATGTGATGAAGTTGGAGCATGATTTATTTTTTGATTGTCATCCTTTGTATGGAGGTCGGGATCGCGCGATGGTTAACTCCTACCAACCCTTCCCCTAGGAGCATGCGTGTAGTACTTTTTTCGATGGCTAATAAATTTTTGCAATAAGTATGTGAGTTCTTTTTGACTAATGTTGAGTCCATGGATTATACGCACTCTCACCCTTCCATCATTGCTAGCCCCTTCGGTACCGTGCATTGCCCTTTCTCACCTTGAGAGTTGTTGCCACTTCGCCGGTGCATCCAAACCCCGTGATACAATATGCTCTGTCACACATAAGCCTCCTTATATCTTCCTCAAAACAGCCACCATACCTACCTATCATGGCATTTCCATAGCCATTCCGAGATATATTGCCATGCAACTTCCATCATCATCATATACATGACTTGAGCATTCATTGTCATATTGCTTTGCATGATCGTAAGATAGCTAGCATGATGTTTTCATGGCTTGTCCGTTTTTTGATATCTTTGCTATGCTAGATCATTGTACATCCCGGTACACCGTCAGAGGCATTCATATAGAGTCATATCTTTGAGTTGTAAGTAAATAAAAGTGTGATGATCATCATTATTAGAGCATTGCCCCAGTGAGGAAAGGATGATGGATACTATGATTCCCCCACAAGTCAGGATGAGTCTCCAGAAAAAAATGAGAGAAAAAGAGAGAAGAGGCAATGTTACTATCCTTTTACCACACTTGTGCTTCAGAGTAGCACCATGTTCTTCATATAGAGAGTCTCTTAATTGTCACTTTCATATACTAGTGGGAATTTTCATTATAGAACTTGGCTTGTATATTCTGATGATGGTCTTCCTCAAATGCCCGAGGTCTTCATGAGCAAGCAAGTTGGATGCACACCCACTTAGTTTCCAGTTTGAGCTTTCATACACTTATAGCTCTTAGTGCATCCGTTGCATGGCAATCCCTACTCCTCACATTGACATCAATTGATGGGCATCTCCATAGCCCATTGATTAGCTGCGTCGATGTGAGACTTTCTCCTTTTTTGTCTTCTCCAAATAACCCCCACCATCATATTCTATTCCACCTATAGTGCTATATCCATGGCTCACGCTCATGTATTGCGTGAAAGTTGAAAAAGTTTGAGAATACTAAAGTATGAAACAATTGCTTAGCTAAAACCGGGGTTGTGCATTATTTAAATACTTTGTGTGGTGAAGATAGAGCATAGCCAGACTATATGATTTTGTAGGGATAACTTTCTTTGGCCATGTTGTTTTGAAAAGACATGATTTCTTTATTAGTACGCTTAAAGTATTATTGTTTTTATGTCAAACGATAGACTATTGCTTTGAATCACTCGTGTCTTAATATTCATGCCATGATTAGATACATGATCAAGATTATGCTAGGTAGCATTCCACATCAAAAATTATCTTTTTTATCATTTACCTACTCGAGGACGAGCAGTAATTAAGCTTGGGGATGCTGATATGTCTCCATCGATCTATAATTTTTGATTGTTCCATGCCAATATTATTCAACTTTCATATACTTTTTGCAACATTTTATACTATTTTTGGGACTAACATATTGATCCAGTGCCCAGTGCCAGTTCCTATTTGTTGCAGGTTTTATGTTTTGTGGAAACCCCATACTAAACGGAGTCCAAACGGGATAACAACAGACAGATAATAGTTTTGGAATATTTATGATTTTATGGAAGAAAAATCAACGCGAGACAGTGCCCGATGGGGCCATGAGGCAGGGGGCGCGCCCTAGTGGGGCATGCGCGCCCCTGACCCTCGTGGGCACCCCGTAAGGCGGTTGACGCTCTTCTTTTGCCGCAAGAAAGCTAATTTTCGGAGAAAAATCTTGGCGAAGGTTTCAATCCAATCGGAGTTACGAATCTCCATATATAGAAGAAACGGTGAAAGGGCAGAATCTAAGAACGAAAACAGAGAGAGACAGAGAGACAGATCCAATCGTGGAGGGGCTCTTGCCCCTCCCACGCCATGGAGACCTTGGACCAGAGGGGAAACCCTTCTCCCATCTAGGAAGAAGGTCAAGGAAGAGGAAGAAGAATGGAGGCTCTCTCCCCCTTGCTTCCTGTGGCACCGGAACGCCGCCGGGGCCATCATCATCACCGTGATCTACACCAACACCTCCATCATCTTCACCACCATCTCCATCACCTTACCCCATCTATATTCAGCACTCCACTCTCCCGCAACCCGCTGTACCCTCTACTTGAACATGGTGCTTTATGCTTCATATTATTATCCAATGATGTGTTTCCATCCTATGATGTCTAAGTAGATTTTCGTTGTCCTACCCGTGATTGATGAATTGCTCTGTTTGGTTTAATTTTCTTGTGTTTATGTTGTTGTCCTGTTGTGCCCTCCGTGTTGTGCAAGCGTGAGGGATTCCCGCTATAGGGTGTTGCAATATGTTCATGATTCGCTTATAGTGGGTTGCTTGAGTGACAGAAGCATAAACCCGAGTAAGAGGGTTGTGGCGTATGGGATAAAGAGGACTTGATGCTTTAATGCTATGGTTGGGTTTTACCTTAATGATCTTTAGTAGTTGTGGATGCTTGCTAGAGTTCCAATCATAAGTGCATATGATCCAAGAAGAGAAAGTATGTTAGCTTATGCCTCTCCCACATAAAACTTGCTAGCGGTCTAGTAACGTAGTCAATTGCTTGGGGACAATTTCACAACTCTTACCACCACTTTTCCACACTCGCTATATTTACTTTATTGCTTCTTTATCTAAACAACCCCTAGTTTATTTTTACGTTCTCTTTATTATCTTGCAAACCTATCCAACAACACCTACAAAGTCCTTCTAGTTTCATACTTGTTCTAGGTAAAGCGAACGCTAAGCGTGCGTAGAGTTGTATCGGTGGTCGATAGAACTTTAGGGAATATTTGTTCTACCTTTAGCTCCTCGTTGGGTTCGACACTCTTGCTTATCGAAAGAGGCTAGAATTGATCCCCTATACTTGTGGGTTATCATGCTGCAGCCGGGACACTGGAGCTCAGGTCGAGGTAGTCCCCCCGGGCGACGTCTTCATGACTCGTGGATGGGGCGAGGTCGCCCGCACCTGTCGCGCAGAAGGGCCCCTCGCCATCTAATGTCTACTACGCAACCTTCTTCTTGTAGACGTTGTTGGGCCTCCAAGTGCAGAGGTTTGTAGGACAACAACAAATTTCCCTCAAGTGGATGCCCTAAGGTTTATCAATCCGTGGGAGGTGTAGGATGAAGATGGTTTCTCTCAAACAACCCTGCAACCAAATAACAAGGAGTCTCTTCTGTCCCCAACACACCCAATACAATGGTAAATTGTATAGGTGCACTAGTTCGGTGAAGAGATGGTGATACAAGTGCAATATGGATGGTAAATATAGGTTTTTGTAATCTGAAATTTTAAAAAATCAAGGTAACTAGTAACAAAAGTGAGCGAAAATGGTATTGCAATGCTTCGAAACAAGGCCTAGGGTTCATACTTTCACTAGTGCAAGTTCTCTCAACAATGATAACATAATTAGCTCATATAACAATCCCTCAACGTGCAAGAAAGAGTCACTCCAAAGTCATATCCGTGACATTTTGGGTTGAATGATTTTTTTCTGTCATACTTATGACACTTCTATGACGATAATTGTGACAAAACCCGGTATCATCATAGATGTGGTGGGCTCCTACTTCTATGACAAAAAATCATGACAAAAAATGGGCTTTTCGTCCTGGGCGAGCCGGAGACGCAGGTGCATGACATTCTTTGGGCCGTCCATGACAGAAAAAACTGTGGTAGAAGCGAGTGCGAGGAAAATATGGTGGGTGGTCGGGGGCCGAGCGATGCGCGTTTCTCTCGTACCGTACGCGCGTGGGTGCGAGGCGTTGGGCTCTAACTGAACCCGAGCGAGGCGTAGCCTAACTGAACCCGAGCGATTGCACTGCAGGCTGCGCATTACTAAACCCGAGCGATCGAGCGATTCCTTCGCTACTGCTGCTAATTGAAGCCAATCGATGCTGCCTCTGGATGAACAGTGAGCGTTGCGGAGGGTTTGCATGAACAGTGAGCGGTGGGGGTGGATGAATAGGACCCCGTGGTTTTGCCTCTGGATGAACAGGACCCCGATCGATTGAGCCGGTTGGGGCTGGATGAACAGGACCCCGTGGAGGGCTGGATGAACAGGACGACCCCATGGAGGGCTGGATGAACAGTAGATGGTGGAGGGGTGGATGAACAGGACCCCGTGGAGGGGTGGTTGAACAGGAGCCTATGGAGAGGGCTGGTTGAACAGTAGCCGGTGGAGTAGCGCGCGGTGGAGGCTGGATGAACAGGAGCCCGTGGATGAACAGTCGCCAGGTGGAGGCTGGAGGAGGTCGACGGTGGACGACCAGAGCCTGTGGACGCTGGAAGAGGTAGACGGTGGAGATGAACAATATCCCGTGGAGTCCCGTTTTGCGGTACGCCGCACCCCTCCTGAGGAAAAGGACCCCTATTTCGACCGTAGCGTTCCAACACAAGTCCGTTTTGTGGTACGCCACGCTCCTCCCGATCAACAGGACCCCGTTTCGACCATAGGAGGTCCAACACAAGTCCATTTCCTCCGTTTTGCAATTCGCCAGACCCCTCCCTATGAACATGATCCCATTTTGAACATGGCCGGTCGAACACAAGGCCATTTCCTCCGTTGTGCGGTACGCCAGGCCTCGTTTCCATCGCCTGTTCCATCCAAGCCGGTTGGCTCCCATGTGTTCTATTGCCTCCCCATGAATACGACGACGACGTTGTTTCTCCGTTCCGACCCAGCCATGTACACAAGCCCTGGCCGTACGTATGCATGAGTAGGCGTTCGAGACATCGCCCATATGTACGTACGTGGCCGTATTTACTTTCATGCACCCTAGCCGTTGTACGTACGTGTACATGCTACGTGCGCGCCTCTACTACGACACGTGCGCGTCTCTAGTACGACACGTGCGCGCCTCTACATCGACCACTATGTACGTACACGTTCGCGACCAGAATGACAACGCTATGTATGCATCGACCAGGTGTGTCTCGACTGTCAGGCACTTCCTTGCGTGCGAAGATGTAGCTGGTGGGTCCCAGTAGTCAGGGGGGCGAATCGTTTTTTTGCCCGGACGCACTTCCTTGCGTGCGAAGATGTAGCTGGTGGGTCCCAGGAGTCAGGGGGCCGAATCATTTTTTTTCCCAGACGCACTTCCTTGCATGCGAAGACGTAGCTGGTGGGTCCCAGAAGTCAGGGGGAAACATTTTTATCGCGAAATACGGTGGCCCGTCTGGTGGGTCCCGCTGTCAGGTGGAGGAATAATTATTTTGCGCGTAATAAGGAGACACTTCCTTGCGGCTGCCGTGGACCCAGCTGTCAGCCTCTCCACGTACAGTATTCTTCCGATGGAAGTCGGTCGTTGACCACATTGACCACGCCACGCCGAGAGCACCACGGCGGTGGACGACGGCGAGGCCTAGGAAGGGGACGACGCAGAGCCGGGGAAGACACGGCAATGGATGCCCACGCGGAGAGGAGTATGAGGGTTCACTGGTTCGGTGGCGGTGTCAGGCTGCCATCGCCGCAGAATAACAGGGGGTGTGGGTGAGTGGTGGGATGGCATGGCCAGCGGTGGGAATAGTAGGGGGCGGTGAGGCCTCCGCGGTAGCATAGCCAGCCATGGGAGGCAGGAGCAGGCGGTAGGACCGGTGCTGCTTTAGGCGGCTGGAGCAAGAAGACCAGAGGTTGAAGAAGCACGACGGCCATTGGATGGACATCATACGGTCACTGCATCTAGAATTGTTTATATTGACTAAGTTGACAAAGCCCTTGGTACGCGTCAACTTAGTAGGCCCACAGGTCAGCTTCCGAAATGGTGCGCCCCAAATGTCAGGGGGAGGAATCATTTTTTGGGCGGGTGAAGCTAGAATATCCGAGATTGAAGAAGAAGCACGGTATCCGTTGGATGGACATCCAACGGCCACTACTGCTAGAACCGTGTGTTGACTATAAGTTGACAAAGCCTTGCATACGGGTCAACTCTCTTTTTTTAGGGGACGCGTCAACTTAGTAAGGCCACAAGTGTGTGGCAGAGAATTTGTAGCTCATTTGAGATTTGTAACAATCTGCAGCCCATTTTTGAATTCTAATGGAATTTACTATAGCCATTTACAGTTTGTTTAAAGTATAGCCCATTTCAACCAACCGTTCAAAACAGAATTCAATAAAATTTCCCACATGTTGATGGGATCCAAAATATTTTTATCCCAAAATTTCTAGTCAGATTAAATACAATTTCAATATAAATTTATATTATGTAAAAATCCTACAAAACATTGCGCTCGCAACAATTAAAGAAATAAAAATTTCAATTTCCAAAAATAATATTTTATAAAGTAATTACGTGTTTGGTGCATTTTTTATAGTTACTGCCCCAGTTTTTATAGTTACATCCCATTTATTATTTCTTAAAGCACATTTTCTTGTTAAGCCTAATGCATCCCTCCTAGGAAAGATTTGTAGCCCAGCGGGATGGAGAATAACAACTTGACCTTGCCTGGGTATTCCTAAAAAAAGTATAGCTCGGCTAGCCATTTTCAGCATGGAAAAAATTAATATCTGGGCTGGATATCTGGCCTGGGCTAGACGGGCCACAACCCGCTCAGTTAATACCTGCAACAATGTTTTCATTATTGTTCAGAGGAGAAAAAATAATATCTGGGCTAAACATCGCTCAAGAAAAACTCTGTAGTGCTCACACCTCAAAACACAAATACTGCTCGAGCTGCTTGGTCCCAGCTATCAGCCGCTTCTTGTGTAATTCTCTTGTTTATTGACTACATAGGTTGACAATGGTGTGGGACCATGATGTCAGGAAACCAGGAGGAAGCAAAAAAAATATAGTTTTATATAATAAGAAGGCACTTGCTTACGTGCAGCTATGGCCCTGGTGGGTCCCTGCTATGTCTTGAGCTTGCGTTGGTTTTCCTTGAAGAGGAAAGGGCGATGCAACAAAGTAGCATAAGTATTTCCCTTAGTTTTTGAGAACCAAGGTATCAATCCAGTAGGAGTCTCCTCAAAAGTCCCATGCACCTACACAAACAAACAAGAACCTCGCAACCAACACAATAAAGGGGTTGTGAATCCCTTCACGGCCACTTGCGAAAGTGAGATCTGATAGAGATAATATGATAAGATAAATATTTTTGGTATTTTTATGATATAGATTGGAAAGTAAAAGATGCAAATAAAAGTAGATGGAAAACTTATATGATAAAAGATAGACCCGGGGGCCATAGGTTTCACTAGTGGCTTCTCTCAAGATAGCATAAGTATTACGGTGGGTGAACAAATTACTATCGAGCAATTGATAGAAAAGCGCATAGTTATGAGATTATCTAGGCATGATCATGTATATAGGCATCACGTCCGTGACAAGTAGACCGACTCCTGCCTGCATCTACTACTATTACTCCACACATCAACCGACTCCTGCCTGCATCTAGAGCATTAAGTTCATAAAGAACAGAGTAACGCTTTAAGAAAGATGACATGATGTAGAGGGATAAACTCATGCAATATGATATAAACCCCATCTTTTTATCCTCGATGGCAATAATACAATATATGCCTTGCTGCCCCTGCTGTCACTAGGAAAGGACGCCGCAAGATTGAACCCAAAGCTAAGCACTTCTCCCATTGTAAGAAAGATCAATCTAGTAGGCCAAACCAAATTGATAATTCAAAGAGACTTGCAAAGATAACTTAATCACACATAAAAGAATTAAGAGGAGATTCAAATATTTCTCATAGATAAACTTGATCATAAACCCACAATTCATCGGATCTTGACAAACACACTGCAAAAAGAGTTACATCGAATAGATCTCCAAAAAGATCGAGGAGAACTTTGTATTAAGAATCAAAGAGAGAGAAGAAGCCATCTAGCTAATAACTATGGACCCGAAGGTCTGTGGTAAACTACTCACAACTCATCGGAGAGGCCTTGGAGATGATGTAGAGGCCCTCTGTGGTCGATTCCCCCTCCGGCGGAGCGCCGACGAAGGCTCCAAGATGTGATCTTGCGGATACAGAAGGTTGCGGCGGTGGAATTAGGTTTTCGTGGTCGCTTCTGATGGTTTCAGGGTACGGGTGTATATATAGGAGGAAGAAGTAGGTCGGTGGACGCTTGAGGGGCCCATCAGGGTGGGGGGCGCGCCAGGCACCCTCGTGGCTGCCTCGCTTGTTGCTTGACGTCCACTCCAAGTCTCCAGGTTGGCATTTGTTCCAAAAAGATTGCTCCCGAAGGTTTCATCCCGTTTGGACTCCCTTTGATATTCCTTTTCTTCGAAACACTAGAACAGGCAAAAAAACAGCAATTCGGGCTGGGCCTCCGGTTAGTAGGTTAGTCCCAAAAATGATATAAAAGTGAAAAGTAAAGCCCATAAACATCCAAAACGGGTAATATAATAGCATGGAACAATAAAAAATTATAGATACGTTGGAGACATATCAAGCATCCCCAAGCTTAATTCCTGCTCGTCCTCGAGTAGGTAAATGATAAAAACATAATTTTTGATGTGGAATGCTACCTAGCATAATTCTCAATGTAATTTCTTTATTGTGGCATGAATGTTCAGATCCAAATAATTCAAAATAAAAGTTCACCTTGACATAAGAAATAGTAATACTTCAAGCATACTAATAAAGCAATCATGTCTTCTCAAAATAACATGGCTAAAGAAAGTTAGCCCTAGAAAATCATATAGTCTAGCTGTTGCTCTATCTTCATCACACAAAGTATTTAATCATGCACAACCCTGATGACAAGCCAAGCAATTGTTTCATACTTTAGTAATCTCAAACTTTTTCAACTTTCACGCAATAAATGAGCGTGAGCCATGGACATAGCACTATATGTGGAATAGAATGGTGGTTGTGGAGAAGACGAAAAGGAGGAAGATAGTCTCACATCGACTAGGCGTATCAACGGGCTATGGAGATGCCCATTAATAGATATCAATGTGAGTGAGTAGGAATTGCCATGCGACGGATGCACTAGAGCTATAAGTGTATGAAAGCTCAACAAAAGAAACTAAGTGGGTGTGCATCCAACTTGCTTGCTCACAAAGACCTAAGGCATTTTGAGGAAGTCCATCAGTTGAATATACAAGCCGAGTTCTATAATGGAAAATTCCCACTAGTATATGAAAGTGACAACATAGGAGACTCTCTATCATGAAGATCATGGTGCTACTTTGAAGCACAAGTGTGGTAAAAAGTATAGTAGCATTGTTCCTTCTCTCTTTTTCTCTCATTTTTTTATTTGGCATTTCTATTTTTTTGGCCTTTTTTTTTTATTTGGCCTTTCTCTTTTTTTTATAAAGTCTGAAATCTCATCCCGATTTGTGGGGGAATCATAGTCTCCATCATCCTTTCCTCACTGGGACAATGCTCTAATAATGAAGATCATCACACTTTTATTTACTTACAACTCAAGATTACAAATTGATACTTAGAACAAGATATGACTCTATATGAATGCCTCCGGCAGTGTATCGGGATATGCAATGAATCAAGAGTGACATGTATAAAAAATTATGAAGGTGGCTTTGCCACAAATACAATGTCAACTACATGATCATGCAAAGAGCAATATGATAATGATGATGCGTGTCATATAAACGAAACGGTGGAAAGTTGCATGGCAATATATCTTGGAATGGCTATGGTGGCTGTTTTGAGGAAGGTATATGGTCGGTGTATGGTACCGGCGAAAGTTGCACGGCACAAGAGAGGCTAGCAATGGTGGAAGTGTGAGAGTGCATATAATCCATGGACTCAACATTATTCATAAAGAACTCATATACTTATTGCAAAAATCTACAAGCCATTGAAAACAAAGTACTACGCGCATGCTCCTAGGGGGATAGATTGGTAGGACAATACCATCGCTCGTCCCCGACCGCCACTCATAAGGAAGACAATAAATAAATAAAATTGTGCTCCAACTTCATCACAAAGCGGTTCACCATACGTGCATGCTTCGGGAATCACAAACTTCAACACACGTATTCTTTAAATTCATAATCACCCAACTAGCACGACTCTAATATTACCACCTCTATATCTCAAAACAATTATCAAGCATCAAATTGATCATAGCATCCAATTCACTTTCAATGATAGTTTTTATTATACCCAACTTGGATGCCCATCATTCTAGGACCAATTTGATAACCATAGCAAATACCATGCTGTTCTAAAATACTCTCAAAATAATATAAGTGAAGCATGAGAGATCAACAATTTCTACAAAATTAAGACACCGTCGTGCTCTAAAAGATATAATTGAAGCACATAGAGCAAAAATTATCTAGCTCAAAAGATATAAGTGAAGCACATAAAGTATTCCAATAAATTATAAATCAAGTGGGCTTCTCCCAAAAGGTGTGTACAGCAAGGATGATTGTATTAATCTAAAAAGCAAATACTAATATCATACAAGACGCTCCAAGCAAAACACATATCATGTGGCGAAAAAAAATATAGCTCCAAGTAAAGTTACCGATAAACGAAGATGAAAGAGGGGATGCCTTCCGGGGCATCCCCAAGCATAGGATTTTGGTTGTCCTTCGATATCTTGGGGTGCCATGGGCATCCCCAAGCTTAGTCTCTTGCCACTCCTTATTCCATAATCCATCAAATCTTTACCCAAAACTTGAAAACTTCACAACACAAAACTCAACAGGAAATCTCATAAGCTCCGTTAGTGCAAGATAGAAAAACCACCACATAAGGTACTGTAATTAACTCATTCTTTATTTATATTGGTGTTAAACCTACTGTATTCTAACTTCTCTATGGTTCATACCCCTTCATACTAGCCATAGATGCATCGAAATAAGCAAACAACACACGAAAAACAGAATCTGTCAAAAACAGAACAGTCTGTAGCAATCTGTAACTCTCAGATACTTATGGAACGCTAAAAATCCTACCAAAATAGGAAGTCCTGGGAAATTTGTCTATTGATCTACAGAAAGAATAATCAATGCAAAAGCACGTTTCTGTGAATTACTAAAATTATTTTTGTGCGCGCAAAGTTTCTGATTTTCAACAGAATCAAATTGACTATCACCGTAGGTTATCCTATAGGTTCTACTTGGCACAAACACTAATTAACACATGAAAACACATTTAAACAGAAGATAGATGAAATATTTATTACTAAACAGAAGCAAAAAAGCAAAAAAATTGGGTTGCCTCCCAAGCGCTATCGTTTAACGCCCCAAGCTAGGCATAAAAGCGAGGATAGATCTAAGTAGTGCCATCTTTGGCACTCAATTCATAAGTAGCTCGCATGATAGATTCATAAGGTAATTTGACTTTCTTTCTTGAAAAGTGCTCCATGCCTTTCCTTAATGGAAATTGTAATCTAATATTCCCTTCCTTCATATCAATAATTGCACCAATTGTTCTAAGGAAAGGTCTACCAAGAATAATAGGACATGAAAGATTGCAATCTATATCAAGAACGATAAAATCTACGGGCACATAATTCCTATTTGCAACAATAAGAACATCATTGATCCTTCCCATAGGTTTCTTAATGGTGGAATCCGCAAGGTGCAAATTTAGAGAGCAATCATCAAGATCATGGGAACCTAGAATATCACATAAAGTTTTCGGAATTGTGGAAACACTAGCACCCAAATCACACAAAGCATAACACTCATGATCTTTAATTTTAATCTTTATAGTAGGTTCCCACTCATCATAAAGTTTTCTAGGTATATAAACTTCCAAATTAAGTTCTTCATCATAAGATTGCATCAAGGCATCAACAATATGTTTGGTAAAAGCTTTATTTTGACTATAAGCATGAGGATAATTCAACACGGATTGCAACAAGGAAATACAATCTATTAAAGAAAAATTATCATAATTAAATTCCTTGAAATCCATAATAGTGGGTTCAATGCTATTTAAAGTCTTGACCTCTCCAATCCCACTTTTACCAAATTTAGCATCAAGGTCTAAAAACTCTGAATCATTGGGACGCCATTTAACTAAAGTTGAATCATATCCAGTCCCATCATTATTAAGATTCATGTTGCAAAACTAGGATTTAATAGGGGAAACATCAATAACTTTTAGATCTTCATCATTATTTTCATGGAAACTAGAAGAACACGCTTTTACAAAGCAATCTTTCTTAGCACGCAATCTAGTGGTTCTTTCTTTGCACTCATCAATGGAAATTCTCATGTATTTGAGAGACTCATTGATATCATGCTTAGGAGGAGTAGATCTAAGTTTCAAAGAATCAACATCAAGCGAAAGTCTATCAACGTTCCTAGCCAAATCATCAACTTTAAGCAATTTTTCTTAAAGCAAAGCATTAAAATTCTTTTGAGAGATCATAAATTCTTTAACACTATTCTCAAAATCAGAGGGCATCTTATTAAAATTAACATAATAATTATTGTAGGAATTTCTATAATTATTAGAGGAATTAGTAGGGAACGGTCTAGGATTAAAGTTTCCTCTATAAGCATTGTTACCAAAATTATTCCTACCAACAAAATGCACATCCATAGATTCATTATTATTCTCAATCAAAGTAGACAAAGGCATATCATTGGGATCAATAGGAGCACTCTTAGTAGCAAACAATTTCATAAGTTCATCCATCTTTCCACTCAAAACATTAATTTCTTCTATAGCATGCACCTTTTTACTAGTAGATCTTTCGGCGTGCCATTGAGAATAACTAGACATAATATTATCAAGGAGTTTAGTAGCTTCTCCTAAGGTGATTTCCATAAAAGTGCCTCCCGCGTCCGAATCTAAAAGATTTCTAGAAGCAAAATTCAATCCGGCATAAAATTTTTGTAATCATCCATAAATTCAAACCTTGAGTAGGGCAATTGCGAATCATCAATTTCATTCTTTCCCAAGATTGGCCAACATGCTCATGATCAAGTTGTTTAAAATTCATAATATCGTTCCTAAGAGAGATGATCTTAGCGGGAGGAAAATACTTAGAGATAAAAGCATCTTTGCACTTATTCCATGAATCAATACTATTTTTTGGCAAAGATGAAAACCAAATTTTAGCACGATCCCTAAGTGAAAACGGAAATAACTTCAATTTAACAATACCATTATCTGTATCTTTCTTCTTTTGCATCTCACACAAATCAACAAAGTTGTTTAGATGGGTAGCGGCATCTTCACTAGGAAGGTCGGAGAATTGATCTTTCATAACAAGATTCAACAAAGCAACATTGATTTCACAAGACTCAACATCATTAAGAGGAGCAATCGGCGTACTAAGAAAATCATTATTATTGGTATTGGAAAAGTCACACAACTTGGTATTATCATGCGCCATCACGACAAGCAATCCAACACACAAGCAAACAAAAAGCCAAGCGAAAGAGAGAGAGAGAGCAGATTGGGAAAGAGAGGGCGAATAAAAAGGTAAGGGTGAAGTGGGGGAGAGGAAAACGAGAGGAAAATGGCAAATAATATAATGCGAGGGAGATGAGTTTGTGATGGGTACTTGGTATGTCTTTACTTGAGCGAAGACCTCCCCGGCAACGGCGCCAGAAATCCTTCTTGCTACGTCTTGAGCTTGCGTTGGTTTTCCTTGAAGAGGAAAGGGTGATGCAGCAAAGTAGTGTAAGTATTTCCCTCAGTTTTTGAGAACCAAGGTATCAATCCAGTAGGAGGCTCCTCAAAAGTGCCACACACCTACACAAACAAACAAGAACCTCGCAACCAACGCAATAAAGGGGTTGTCAATCCCTTCATGGCCACTTGCAAAAGTGAGATATGATAGAGATAATATAATAAGATAAATATTTTTGGTATTTTTATGATATAGGTTGGAAAGTAAAGATGCAAATAAAAGTAGATGGAAAACTTATATGATAAAAGATAGACCCGGGGGCCATAGGTTTCACTAGTGGCTTCTCTCAAGATAGCATAAGTAGTACGGTGGGTGAACAAATTACTGTCGAGCAATTGATAGAAAAGTTTATAGTTATGAGATTATCTAGGCATGATCATGTATATAGGCATCACGTCCGTGACAAGTAGACCGACTCCTACCTGCATCTACTACTATTACTCCACACATCGACCGACTCATGCCTGCATCTAGAGTATTAAGTTCATAAAGAACAGAGTAACGCATTAAGAAAGATGACATGATGTAGAGGGATAAACTCGTGCAATATGATATAAACGCCATCTTTTTATGCTCGATGGCAACAATACAATACGTGCCTTGCTGGCCCTGCTATCACTGGGAAAGGACACCGCAAGATTGAACCCAAAGCTAAGCACTTCTCCCATTGCAAGAAAGATCAATCTAGTAGGCCAAACCAAACTAATAATTCGAAGAGACTTGCAAAGATAAATTAATCACACATAAAAGAATTCAGAGGAGATTCAAATATTTCTCATAGATAAACTTGATCATAAACCCACAATTCATCGGATCTCGACAAACACACCGCAAAAAGAGTTACATCGAATAGATCTCCAAGAAGATCAAGGAGAACTTTGTATTGAGAATCAAAGAGAGAGAAGAAGCCATCTAGCTAATAACTATGGACCCGAAGGTCTGTGGTAAACTACTCACAACTCATCGGAGAGGCCTTGGAGATGATGTAGAGGCCCTCCATGGTTGATTCCCCCTCCGGCGGAGCGCCGACAAAGGCTCCAAGATGGGATCTCGCAGATACAGAAGGTTGTGACGGTGGAATTAGGTTTTCGTGGTCGCTTCTGATGGTTTCAGGGTACGGGTGTATATATAGGAGGAAGAAGTAGGTCGGTGTACACTCGAGGGGCCCACGAGTGTGGGGGCGCGCCCACCTCCAGGGGGCACGCCGGGCACCCTCGTCACCGCCTTGCTTGTTGCTTGACGGCCACTCCAAGTCTCCAGGTTGGCATTTGTTCCAAAAAGATCGCTCCCGAAGGTTTCATCCCGTTTGGACTCTGTTTGTTATTGCTTTTATTCGAAACACAGAAATAGGAAAAAAACAGCAATTCGGGCTGGGCCTCAGGTTAGTAGATTAGTCCCAAAAATGATATAAAAGTGAAAAGTAAAGCCCATAAACATCCAAAAAGGGTAATATAATAGCATGGGACAATAAAAAATTATAGATACATTGGAGTCGTATCAGTCCCCACTGTCATCCTCTCCAAGTAAAGTCATCTCCTCATCCTCATGTCCGTTGACCATGCTGACAACACAAGACGGCGGTGCCATGGCGAGCGCAACAACTCGAAGGACGATGAAGAGGGCCTCGCGGGCCCTACGGATGGTCTGATACTGTGCCCGCTGCTCATTCGGGAAGCCAGGATCATAGGGCCACATGTATGCGATGGCATTGTCGTTCGCTTGTTCACCGGTGCTCGTTGAGGAGATGGAGGTTGCAGCATAGGTCCTCCTGCGCTGGTATCTCTTCCGCCATTAGGGCGTCGAAGTGCGGCCGCACTTGCTCTATGGTGAACACGACATGAACCGGCTTGGACAGTGGCGCCGGCTCCTGGTCGGAAGCTATGTCCATTGTCTGATTGTCGTTGCTCAGCTCGGCGAGCTCGCTGGCGAGCCAGCATGTCCAGCTGCTGGGCCGACCCGCTGCCAAGCACTAGTCTGACTGCCCTAGCCCACCCAGAACGCCTCCCTCGCCCGTGCGCGATTTCCACCCCAAACGGTCAGCACCGCTCGTCCCGCTTCCCGGTGCAGGTGATTGCTCCACCTTCAAACAACACAAGTGTCGTCCGTCCGTCCGTCTGCCGCCCACATTAATGATACGCAGTTGACAAGGTGGCTACTCCAGCGCCACACGTCCGTCCCTCCGCCGCCCACCATTGCTATATAAACTGCTGCGCCGGCCATAGCCGCAGTCATCCGCATTCGTTCCCTTTCTCCTGTCCACACTACTACTGCCCAACATGGCTTCCTCGCACTCTAGCGCTCTTAGGGATGGGCAGACGATGGACCACAAGGTGATGGCAGCCATTGCTGCCGACTGGCTGCCCGGCAGGCAGCCGGAGGACGATGACGTCCCAATGGAGAACATGGTAGTCGATGATCCGGCGCCAACCCCATCCTCTGTGCTTTCCTCGCTCGTGCATTGCACCATGACCATCGGCGAGGCCCGTGCCCAATATATGACACGGTGAGGCAGAAGCATGAGAAGAAATTCTGGGAGGCGCAGGCCGCCGCTGCCTACAACCACCATCTCCTCTAGGAGCACCTGCAAGCGGAGGATCAGATCGCCGCGGAGCGGCGGGAGCAGGAGGCGCTGCTCGACTCGTACCGCTCCGCCCGCGAGGGCCACCTCGAGCGCTGGCGGTACCTCATGCGGGTGGCGGAAGCTGTGGCCGCCTACAAAGAGGGCGATGAAGCGGGCGAGGTGCTATTTGGCGAGACCAAGGACGAGGTAGAGGAAAATGCCGGCTCCGATGAGTCCCCGCTCCGCTGGCGTCGACGAGGCCCTGCTCCGCCGAGGCCCCGCGACGCCAACAATGAGGCAGAGGACACCGTCGGCTCCACTGAGGCACCGCCCTGCCAACAACGAGGCATAGGACATCATCGGCTTAGTCGAGGCCTCGCCCTGCCGGCAACGAGGGGGGGGGGATTTCCCCCGCTCCGCCGAGGCGCCGCCCGCCGGCAACGAGATAGAGGACACCAACAGCTCTGCCAAGGCCCCGCCCCGCTGCCAACGAGCCCGCGCCACATGGAAAACAAGGAAGAGTAGAACACTATAGGTCGCCGCCGCTCGGGTCCAAGTAAGGCTACCGCTGCTACCCTCCGGTTGAAGGCAAGCTAGGCGGGTTGACCATTTACGGCCAGTTAGCTTCTTGGCGGTGACGTGGAGTCAGAGAGATATGCTGGAGAAGGACACTGCTTCTACTTAACTGTTGGTGCAGTTGGATGACTGACACGTGGGCCTAGCAGGCATCTGGGCCACATGTCAGTTACGCAACTACACCTGCAATTAAGTCATGGAAGCTTCTGTTCGGCTCAGCCGGACACAGGTGGGTAGCTTCGGTTAATTAATTATACCTCCAACGCACCCCTTTTTAGTTGAAGAGTGTATGAAATGTAATGAAATCCGGCATGTTTATATGAAATCCGACCATGTATGAATGAATTTATTTTGATTAGTTCGAATTCTTGTATCAGTAGCATTGGATGAACATGCAAAACAATACATACTAGCATTATTCCCAGGGTGATCACCTTGTTTGCAGCAGTTTCACATGTACTCCCTCCGGTCCTTTCTAGTCTGCATACAAGTTTTGTCTGCACTGAAAGTATCTCTACTTTGACCAATCTTATAGAAAAAGTATGCACTTTCACAATGTGCGAAGTAAAAAGGAACATAAGGAGTACAAAGAGTTTGAGCATCTTTTTAGCGTTCTTGTACATTGCAATCAAACACACAGGTCTGGCAATTCATAGAGAACATTCAAAACAATCGATGATTATGCATCTTAGCGATTCACATGTAAGAGCCAATATTTACTTCACAACTAAAGAATAAAGAAAAAATGATCGACGCCGCTGACAGCAAAGGGCGTCCCATTCGAAAATATCAAATACATGTCTTCTTGCCAAAATCAATGAGCAAAATTTGACAGGGTTGTCCCATTACAAAATATCAAATGCCTACGATTGTGGAATGGGCAGGGTTTGCCATCAGTTCGGACATTGACATGGCACCTCATGCTAAATAAACCAGCTGTTCTTTTTGTGCAGTTCCACCAAAATCAACCAAATCCGTGCGTAGCTTGTATGATTTCGCCCTTATATGTTGCAACGCCTTGAACTTATCGGCACCTCCTTTCTTGTGGTGGAAATGAATGATTTGATGTATTCATAAACATTTTGTGCAGTTCCCATTGAAATCAAGCTGAGCACCCCTGTTTGCACAAATACAAAAAAGTGATTAGTATAAAGCAAACTGTACTATGAATTGACAGTTTAAACAGTCACCTACATGGTCCATGTAGAGACACTTTTAGAAAAATGGAACTCACCGGGAAGAATCCTAGAACAACATTGTACTTGCGCATCACAACAAGAAAATGTAGATTTGTCAGTCCTTCTGAGCTGAAGTTAGTTTGGTCTTGTGGGGAGTAATGTAACCATCCTTCAACTGCTCCTTCTGATGAGAAGATAGACAGGGCTTCTTCATCCTGGCATAATCGGAACTAGTCACTTCACGTACTCCATATTCTTCTTCAGAGGAGGACTATCCTGTTGTGTGCAAAGAGAAGAGGACAACTAAATGCTAGGATCCCTGTTTGCTCAAAAAAAGGAAAGGAAATATTTAAAACAGCATAGATGAAGCACTTCCCAAGAACAATACCACTTTTTCATGACAGTATCTAAACAGTAGCACAACACCAATAGAGATGACAAAGCTCAATCATATGGATGAAATCAGTGAGCGAGTACCAACCTTTGTCAGGAGGCTTATTGTGTAGAGCATACAGATGAAGCACTTCTCCGGAAGCATCTGTTGCTATCTACTGTGGTGGCCATGCTTACTATATACTCCTCGATCAGTTTAATGTTTCCAACATCTTCTTGTGCAGTTCCACTAAAATATATGGTATCTTCTAAGAAGATCACTGTTTGCACAAGTAGAGATAATTATGTATTACATCAAGAGTGGCATCAAATCAGTGGCAAAACAATTGCTCGTTCCAGCCATAGCAATAAATTAAGATGCAAAACTATATCATTACTTGTGTCATCACAGTTCCAGTGCTTCATTATAGTGCCGGGAGTTGATTTTTGTTTTTCTTCTGCTTGTTCTTCCCCTTCACCACTTGGTTCAATAACAGACAAGCTTCGCCTTCAATGTAAGATTTGGCATGTCAATTAGGGAGCACAAGTATAGCACTAAACAATGACATTAATTTTCTGATGAAAGTGGCAAAATACAGGCCAACAGTTGTGAAATATCCTTATCTTATCTCAATGGGATATTACGATGCACATACAGATTGGAAGTCTTGTCTCCATTTGTGCAGTTCACTAAAATCAAGCAACATTACCGTACAAGTAGCACAACATATGAAAGCACACTGCAGAATCATGTGAAAGAAGGCTAGTACTGACCTCTCATGACGAGGAATTCAAACAACTCACAAGAAGAAGATCTGAACCAAATTTGCCAACACGGATAGGAAGTAAGATCTCCTCTTGTGCAGTTCCACTAAGATCAAACAATCAAGCAACATTGTCGGTGTGATATTTTGGTTGAACTGCACAAAACACTCCTAAAACAAAAGTGTTTTGTGCAGTGCAACAAAAGGTCACAATGGCAACGAGGTGAAGTAGATAACCTGTTTACACAGAGGTGCAAAGGAAACAACTAGTGGTCAATATGGTGGATGACACAGAGGCCAACAAAAAGAAGCATCTAACTTATCTAAATGGGAAAGAAAGCAAGATAGTAGAATTTCTCAACCGGTGGCATTGATTAATATTAACAGAGAGATTATATTAACAACAAAAATTGTTAAACATGTAAGTTTCTTTTAACTGTGGCATTGCATCAATTTTCCAGCGGCATTATTAGAGGGTGTTTGTTTACAGGGATATTTTGGTGTAGGGACTAAAAAAACTCCGTGTCAGTCCCATCTAAACCAAACAGGAGGGACTTTTAGGAACTAAAAGTGGGCATTTGGGACAAAAGAAAGAAGACCCCAAGGGAGAGTCTTTTTGGTACTTTTTCCAACAGTTGCCCCTGCCACGCATCGCACCTTGTCTCTATTAGTTCATTACTAGGGGTAACATGGTATTTTAGCATGTCATTTAATAACCTCTAGTCCATGTTTAGTCCCTAGAACCAAGCAGGTAGGGACTAGGGAAGTTTTAACCAAACAGGGCCTTAGATTAACAACAGCTAAAGAGTTGCATGGGACAGTGGACACACCCACAAAGAACAAACAACCAAGGAGCATATTTATGTTGGTCCCAGTTTTGTTATCTTTAGACACCTTTCCCTATGTGAGCACAACAAATCTAGTCCTGCTCAAACTCTACAGCCTTGTTCCCCAAAACAAAAGATCAGTCTTTTACAGATGTGCGTACTGCGTTTGTCACTGTTTCCCCTTTTCAACCAATGTAGGTGCTGGATGGCCAGTCTGTACTAGTACTTTCCCCCCTTCCTTTACTCTTTGAACCACGTCCTATATTTATGCTATAAAACTTTCGCCACTACTTTCCTCCATTCCTTTGCTCTTTGAACCACACCTTAGATTCATGCGATACAACTGTCCCCAGTACTTTCCCCTTCCTTTCCTTTTTGTACCACGTCCTAGATTCATGCTATACAACTTTTCCCACTACTTTCCCCCATTCCTTTCCTCTTTGAACCACGTCCTAGATTCATGGTATACAACTTTCCCCACTCCTTTCCTGTTTGATCCAACACCTAGATTCGAGTGCAGAAGCGGAAAAAGCCCACATGCAGCTAGAGCAATGCATGTGCAATAAGTAAATTATACCTTAAGGTTCTTGGGGTGTGGTTCCATGGGAGACCGGAGGCCGTTCGGCCCACACTATGTACGGCGGCAAAGAAGAAGGGGTCGGAGGACCTCCCATGCCGCCGCTGGGTGAAATTGAATAGCTGCACCAATAGTGGATTCCCTCCCTCGCTGACGGTGACAGCGTTAAGCCTCCTTCCCTTCCCGATGGACGGATCCTGCTGGCTCTTCGACGAGCAGTGAGGGGAGAGAGAGAGGCCAACAAAGTCTTGTTTAGATCTAGAGAGGGTGAGAGAGTGTGAAGAGAGCAACTACAAGCGCTGAGAGAGAGAGAGGCCAACAAAGTCTTGTTTAGATCTAGAGAGGGTCAGAGAGTGTGAAGAGAGCAACTACAAGCGCTGAGGATCCAGCGTGTATATATATACTGGAGAGAGAGTGTGAAGAGTGCAAACCCTAGAAAACAAGTGCCGAGGCTGCAGCTTATACGTAATGAGGTGATTATAAACTCACTATGAGATCGTATAGCTCCGTATCCATCCATTTTGACCAGTCAAAGAATCCTCCTGGCACGAATTATGCTCAAGTGTAGTTATCGAACCCGAGAGCTGAAGTTTGATGAGTGAACAGGCCTAACCAGCTACACAACCTTCCCGTTATGTTCAATGAGAGGAAACCTTTTATACATTCCTGCATTCATGTGACAAGCATGCCGTGTTTTTTTGTGGGGGTCATTGGGATTTAAATCATAATCATGTCATGTGGCTTTGGTGGTAAGACTATCCATAGTGGTGCAGAAATAATGCAGCCTTAGTCACCTTACCTCTGTCCACATAGTACGTTGGGTCCCACCAGTCAGAGGGTGAAACAAACAAATTAATAAGAAAAATTAAAAGCGCCAGCGGTGTATCTTACCTCACACATCTCGCTACTGCTCGGGAACACTGTCCAATTGATCCCTCTGTTTGCTCACGTACTATTTTAATGAATCCTTATTATAACATGCACACAATTTTGGGCACTTGTATTCGACCTAAGTCAGTGTGCCACCGTATCTTGTACTACTCCCTCCGTCTAGGTGTAATAAGACACGTTAGAAGGTGCAGTGGGACCAAGGTGCAAGCAGATTGGAGGAGAAGGAGAAACTTGACCGGTCATTCCTCCAATCAAAGCCCTGATTTCTGTCTCTAAACGCAACAATTAATCCAAACAACTAAGAGATGCCGTTTTAGCTACCGTGCAGGGCCACGTATTAACTCGCATGCAAGCCGACTTTGATTTCTTGACTGATCAACGCGTAGTTGCACTCCATGCATTGGGTTTCCGGGGGAGATAACAAGGCAGAGTAAGGAGCATTTGGTTACATTGCTTAGCTAGGTTGGTCATAGTGGTGAGTAACTTGGACTAGTAACATGCTTATGTTACTAGTCTATGTTACTACTACGCGAAGTTTGCCGTTGCAAGCGAGCCGATCTGGCTCTCCTTAGCTAGCAAGGTGTTTCTAGCCCACCCAAGCTAGCTGGCCCACAAAAGCTAACACATTTTAACAGTTCCAAACACCTAACCTTGCCCGGCTATGCTATAAGCTTCTCTTGCTAAGGATCCAAACGCTCCCTAAGTAACAACGCTCACTAGCAACGAGGCCAGGAGGGGATTCAGATGCGAAGTTATTGGACGACGCCTAAACATTTTGGGAATATCTGATTTCCGTAAGATGACTTAACACCTAGATGGAGGGAGTACTACTCCTCAGTCTAGGTTTGATGGAATATTCACCACCTCTTCTCTTCTTGTACGTACTCCATTTGTATCTCACTTCCTGTGGCTTCGCACTCGCATGATTTTCCTATTCTATGAACATGTGTGTGCATGTGCGTGTGTGTGTGTGTGTGTGTGTGTGTGTGTGTGTGTGTTTAACAACATGTGTGTGTTAGAGAGAGCGACAGATCGACCTACTCCTACAGAGAGATGGTGTGTAGTGTACAATTTTAGCCGTGAGAGTTGGTGCATCCTCTCGTTTCCGGGCATTCGATAGGGACGGGCAGACAGCCGCCACACCCGCTCCTGACCAGCCTGCCCCACCCAAAGCCCTTCCATTTCCCGCGCGTGCTTCCCGCCCGAAATGGTTAGCACCGCTCCAAAGAATCAGTGCTGCTCATGCACGGGCAGAGCGGACGCGACCTCTCACTAGCGCCTACATTGAAGGGAGAAGCGGATTCAAGAGTGATGGCTGCTTCGTCCGTCCAACTTACTGCTAGGTCTATGTGATTTGACGGCTCATTGGTCATTATTACTAAGGTGGTAGGACTACTGGATGTGCCACGCTTTCGGCGAAAGGAGGTACTACTAGATTACAATTTTCTCCATTCTTACAACGGAGGAGTGCAGGAGCAGTGAAAACACGCAGGCTCAGTGATTACATGGCCTACCTCACACTATCACCATATTTTCTGGACACCGTGCGACACCTAACTCTTTACGTAGTACTCCCTCCGTTCCTAAATATAAGTCTTTGTAGACATTCCACTAGGTGGACTACATACGAAGGAAGTACATCTATATATATCCGTATGTGGTTCATGGTGAAATATCTATAAAGACTTATATTTAGGAACGGAGGAAGTACTAGTATAGTACGTACTGTAATTTATCAGCGAGATAAATTTGTACAATTCTATGAAGCTTCTAGCTTCTGTTACATGTATCTTGCGTCCAAGGTTTCCCGTTGCAACATTTCATCAAATACAAAGGAGACTAACATGCATGCTATTGCATCTCAATGATTGACAGATCATAGCAAATATGTACTCCCTCTGTTCCAAAATAAGTGTCTCAACTTTATGCAAACTTTACTACAAAGTTGTACTACTACTAAAGTTGACAATTATTTTGGAACAGAGGCAACTAAAGAAAAAAAACGATCCATGCAGTCCCTAGCCCTTGAACCGTAAACCCTAACCAGGCTTTAATTTGTTGTCAACGTTCGAGCTTCCTAAGAAATGAAGTTTGCAACCTTTTGACCATCGGATCATTTTATGCAGTTTCACCAAAATCGAGATGAGCATCCCTGTGGCAAAGAAATTGAAGAAGCGTGATTAGAATAAGATTACTGGGACTAGTTGATGAGACATAAACTCATCACCAATACAGTACGTAGAAGCTAGTAGAGGTATGTGCGGGGCAAAGAAGTAGAGAAATATCCACATGGAGTGATGTGGGCAGCTGGAGCAGTGGTGCAAGTCGGCTGTAAAGGGAGTTGTACCTGAGGGATGTCGAGACGTAGCTCAACCTTGAGAAGGGCGGTGGGAGGCAACAACTGCCCACGTCGCGGCAATGAGCAAGGGACGAAGGCAACCTCATTGGATTTGTGAGAGAGAACGGCGGGGACCCCTGATCGGGATGTGCCGACAGTGGGTTTTCGCTGCCGGCGACGGCGACGGCATCTACGCTAAGCATCCACCCCTTCCCCTGGCGGAAGTGATCCGCCAGGATGTTAGAGATGTGTCCACCGTCGTTTTGTGCGAGAGAGTGTGAAGAGAGCAACCCCAGCAAGCAACCATGTAGGCTGGCCCATCCTAACTATGTATATAGTGGAGCGGTTTCCTTTTCTCTCCATATGAACCTATCATATTGCGTACGTGCCACTGAAGAAAAAAACTTTATTTATAAATGACGCGGCACCTACTACTCGTTCTCCTATAAACCTTGTGCTTGGCATCTCCAAAATATTAACCTTGTGATTGGCTCTTCGCCTCTTCGGGAAGTCGAGCAATAATGGTACTACAGTATATATCGTTCTGGCTATATGAGACCGAATGAATTGCAGCACGTCCACCACATGGGCGAGGGTCGAGGGGCGAGGGAGAGTGCATACTATTGCGTCTGTTTCATAATATGGACTACATACGGAGTAAAATGAGTGAATCTACACTCTAAAATACGTCTATATACATCAGTGTTTGGAGTATGTACTAGTAGTTCATATTGAAATCTACTAAAGGACGTATATATTCCAAACAATATGATAATCTCTCTAACCAAGGCAGTAGGGTCAAGGAGTAAACGGAGGGAGTAGTAAAATTTTCTCCCCGTCCTGCGAGCCACCGCGCGCTGGCGAGGGAGCGGGCGTAAGGCGTACAGTAGTACTCCCTCCCTCTCAAAACTCTTGTCTTAGATTTGTCTAAATACGGATGTACCAAGTCACGTTTTAGTATTAGATACATTTGTATCTAGACTAATCTAAGAAAAGAATTTTGGGACGGAGGGAGTACTACTACTAGTAAGCAAGCTTCACCTCGTCTTGCGAGCCACCACGCCCGTGGGCGGGGGAGACGGCGTACTAAGCAAGCTTCTCCTTGTTCTGCGAGTTGAGGGACACATCAAAAGTACTCCAGTGTATAGAGCCTTGCCTCTAAGGTAGGCCCCACATGGTTTCCTCTTTTTTAACATAACGCGTCAAGTCGAAATTTGTTTGTTCACCCGTGGTAGATGATCCTCCCTCCATCAAGTGGACAACCAGTACACGTGTCAAATTACCACGTGGGCTGCCTTTTCATACAGAAATTAGCTCCACTGTGTACCCGCGCAGGTGTGGTTGGGAAAGAGATGGGAGTACATGTACCGTGCGTGCACCTGTTCTCTTCGTGCATGTCCCCCACCTACGTGGGTGTGTGTGAGAGATACAAACCTAGACAGATGGCATGTGCGTTCGTGAGTGATTTCATGAATGTATTTGTGGGAATATGTGTCGATGACATCTCAAACAAAATTTTGCATGCAATGTGTGTGAAGTGGAGGCCTATCCATATCATATATAGAGGGCCGGGCGATCCACGAGAAGAGAGGGAGGGGTCATAGATATCGATAGTGTCAAAGAGAGGATCAAGTGGGTGGGTGCGAGATCAATGAAGAGATCCATCAAAATTGTGTGTGTGTGTGCAAGTCAAAGATATAGGGCGACTGACCTACCAGAACGTCAGAAGGCACAAGTCAAGTTTGTGTGTGGCAGGGAGACATGAGAAGAGCACTCAATGTATGGGTGCGTGTGTGGGAGGGGGTGGGGGGAGGGGTAGGCAGAGTCCTAACTATAAAGGTAGAATGACTCGTATATGTGTTGAGAAGGAGAGACCCAGCTATGTCTTGAGGGAGACCGGTCGACATCCATACATAACTGAAGGACGGGAAATAGGATGGGACAGAGAGAGGGAGAGGAGAGAGAGAGAGGGAGGGAGAGGTGTAGAGTGTTGGATGGGTGATGGAGTTGCTTCTCGAAGATGGTGGGAGAGGCCTACTAGACAAACTGAGGATAGAACTGCAATATTATGATTAAGAGTGGGGATGTGTTTTTGTGTGTGCCTGTGCATGATAGATTTGTCGAGACGCATCCATGGATGATGAAGGGGAACCATGTGTTTGGTAAGCAAACCTAGCTAGATCGGTAGATCAATTGTTGTTTGTCGGAGGAAGGGAGAGACATAACTAATGAGGTAGATCGATCGACGCGTGGGGGGAAAATGAGTTATAAGGACCTAGCTAGCTATATGTATAGCAGGAGATCGGTCGGTGTACGTCCATTTGTTAGAGGAAAATAAGGCCCAGCGAGACGGATAGACAGAGAGAATGGAGCTAGGAGGTGGTGCGAGAGGCCCATCTACTAGCTAGATAGGGTGAGGAGTGTGCGGTTGATAGATCGATGAAAAGAGGGGCGACAGTTTACACGTGTGGGGCCGTATGAGAGACACGAGGCAAGGACACCTAAAGGAGGAGATTGAAGGTGCGTGTGTATGTTGTAGGCAGACATCGCTGGAGAGGTTTATCTGTCGGTGTGTGTCGGAAAGGAGTTGTGGAGACAGTCGGAGAACGACCTAAAGAAAAAAAATGAACATGCGCGATGGATGGAATGCTGAGGGAGGGGGAGGGCGAGGAGGGCGTGCGCATGCACTACAAAAAAAGACACATCCTTGACATTTTGGGCTGAACGATTTTTTTTTTCTGTCATACATATGACACTTCTATGACGATAATTGTGACAACACCCAGTATCATCATAGATGTGGTGGGCTCCTACTTCTACGACAAAAAATCATGACAGAAAATGGGATTTTCGTCCTGGGCAGGCCAGAGACGCATCTGCATGACATTCTTTGGGCCGTCCATGATGGAAAAAACCATGGTATAAGCGAGGGGGAGGAAAATTTTGGGGAGTTGCCGGTTACGGTGGGAGGTCGGGGGCCGAGCGATGCGCGTTTCTCTCATACACGTACGCGCGTGTGTGCGAGGCGTTGGCTCTAACTGAACCTGAGCGAGGCGTTGGGCTCTAACTGAACCCGAGCGATTGCACTGCAGGCTATGCATTACTGAACCCAAGTGATCGATCGATGGTTGTTAACTGAACCTGATGGAGCGATTCCTTCGCTACTGCTGCTAACTAAAGCTGATCGATTGGATGAACAGTGAGTGTTGCGGGGGGGGGGGTGGATGAACAGTGAGTGATGGCGTTGCCTCTAGATGAACAGGACCCCGTGGTGTGGAGGGCTGGATGAACATTAGACGGTGGAGGGGTGGCCGTGGAGGGGTGGTTGAACAGGACCCCGTGGTGTGGAGGGCTGGATGAACAGTAGATGGTGGAGGGCTGGATGAACAGTAGACGGTGGAGGGGTGGTTGAACAGTAGCCGATGGAGCAGCACGTGGTGGAGGCTGGATGAACAGGAGCCCGTGGAGGCTAGAGGAGGTCAAAGGTAGCCCGTGGAGGCTGGAGGAGGTCGACGGTGGAGATGGACAGTATCCCGTGGAGTCCCATTTTGCGGTACGCCACACCCCTCCCGATGAACAGGACCCCCGTTTCTACCGTAGGAGGTCCGTTTCGTCTGTTCTGCGGTACGCCACACCCCTCCCGATCAACAGGACCCCCGTTTTGACTGTAGGAGGTCCGTTTCCTCCGTTTTGCGGTACGCCACACCCCTCCCGATCAACAGGACCCCCGTTTCGACCGTAGGAGGTCCGTTTCCTCCATTTTGCGGTACGCCACACCCCTCCCGATCAACAGGACCCCGTTCCAAACTTAGGAGGTCCGTTTCCTCCGTTGTGCGGTACGCTAGGCCTCATTTCCATAGCCTGTTCCGTCCAAGCCAGGTGGCTCCCACGCGTTCCGTTGCCTCCCGATGAACATGATGCATTCCGTTGCCTCCCGATGAACATGACGCATTCCGTTGCCTCCCCATGAACACGACGACGACGCTGTTTCTCCGTTCCGACCCAGCCATGTACACGAGCCCTCACCGTACATATGCGGGAGTAGGCGTTCGAGACCCCGCCCGTATGTACACATACGTGGCCGTATTTTCTTTCTTGCACCCTGGCCGCTGTACGTACGTGTACATGCTACGTGCGCGCCTCTACTACGACACGTGCGCGCCTCTACAACGACCAGTATGTACATACATGTTCGCGACCAGAATGACAACGCTACGTACGCTTCGACCGGGTGGGTCCCGACTGTCAGGCACTTCCTTGCGTGCGAAAATGTAGCTGGTGGGTCCCAGCAGTCAGAGGGGCAAATCGTTTTTTTTGCCCGGACGCACTTCATTGCGTGCGAAGATGTAGCCGGTGGGTCCCAGGAGTCAGGGGGAAACGCATTTTTGTGAAATACGGTGGCCCGTCCGGTGGGTCCCCGCTGTCAGGTGGAGGAATAATTATTTTGCACGTAATAAGGAGGCACTTCCTTGGTGCGGCCGTGGACCCAGCTGTCAGGTTCTCCATGTACAGTCCACGTCCGTTGGAAGCCGTTTCTTGACCATGTTGACCACGCTGCGCCGAGAGCACGAGGGCGGTGGACAACGGCGAGGCCTAGGAAGGGGACGACGCGGAGCCGGGGAAGACGCGGCAGTGAATGCCCACGCGTAGAGGAGTACGAGGGTTCACTGGTTCTCTGCGGTGTGAGGTTGCCGTCGCCGCAGAATAACAGGGGGTGTGGGTGAGTAGAGGGATGGCCTGGCCAGCGGTGGGAGTAGTCGGGAGCAGTGACGCCTCCGCCGCATCGCAGACGGCCACGGGAGGCAGGAGCACGAGGCACGATCGATGCTGGTTTGGGCGGCTGGAGCAAGAAGACCAGAGGTTGAATAAGCACTACGGCCATTGGATGGACATCGTACGGTCACTAGAGCTAGAATCGTGCATATTGACTAAGTTGACAAAGCCCTCCGTCCCCGTCAACTTAGTAGGCCCACAAGTCAGCCTTCCACTATACTGGGTCCCAGCTAACAGGGGGAGTATTCATTTTTTTGTGCGTAATAAGGAGGCACTTCCTTGCGTGCGAAGATATAGCTGGTGGGTCCGAGCTGTCAGCAGCGGTAACATTTTTTTCATGAAATACAGAGGCCCTTTCGGTGGGTCCCCGATGTTAGGTGGAGGAATCATTATTTTGCGCGTAATAAGGAGGCATTTCCTTGCGTGCGGCCGTGGACCCAGCTGTCAGCCTCTCCACGTACAATCCACTTCAAATGCATGTCGGTTGTTGACCACGTTGACCAGGCCGCACTGAGAGCACCAGGGCGGTGGACGACGGCGAGGCCTAGGAAGGGAACGACACGGAGGCAGGGAAGACTCGGCAGTTGTTTCCCACGCAGAGGGGAGTACGACTATACGATGGTTTACTGGTTCGTCTGCCGTCGCTGGAGAATAACAGCAGGTGTGGGTGAGTAGAGGGATGGCTAGGCCAATGATGGGAGTACGGTGGGGCGGTGAGGGCTGCGCGGCAGCACAGCCGGCCGTGGGGAGGAGGGAGCAGGCTGTCCCGCCGACACTTGTTTGAGCAGCTGGGGCAGGAAGAGCAGAGATTGAAGAAGCATGACGGCCGTTGGATGGACATCGTACGGTCACTGGAGCTAGAATCGTTCATATTGACTAAGTTGACAAAGCCCTCCGTCCCCGTCAACTTAGTATGCCCACAAGTCAGCCTCCCACCATGGTGGGTCCCAGCTAGCAGGGGGAGTATTCATTTTTCTGTGCGTAATAAGGAGGCACTTCCGGTGGGTCCGAGCTGACAGCGGGGGGAACGTTTTTTTCGTGAAATACGATGGTCCGTCCGGTGGGTCCCAGCAGCCAGGGGCAAACGTTTTTTTCGTGAAATACGGTAGCCCGTCCGGTGGGTCCCAGCAGTTAGGGGGAAACGTTTTTTCCGTGAAATACTGGTGGCCCGTTGATGACCCGCAAGTATATGGGATAGTTGTAGACTCTTTCGATACGTAAGAGTGTTGAACCCAATGAGGAGCTAAAGGTAGAACAAATACTCTCTCAAGTCCTATCGGCCACTGATACGACTCTACGCACGCTTGACGTTCGCTTTACCTAGAACAAGTATGAAACTAGAAGTACTTTGTAGGTGTGATAGGATAACTTTGCAAGATAATAAAGAACGCTTAAATAAAAGATAGGGGCTGTTTAGATAAAGAAGCAATAAAGTAAATATAGCGAGTGTGGAAAAGTGGTGATAGAAGTTGTGGAATTACCCCTAAGCAATTGACTATGTTACTAGACCGATAATCACTATTACAATTCTATTTGAGGGAGAGGCATAAGATAACATACTTTCTCTACTTGGATCATATGCACTTATGATTGGAACTCTAGCAAGCATCCGTAACTACTAAAGATTCATTAAGGTAAAACCCAACCATAGCATTAAAGTATCAAGTCCCCTTTATCCCATACACAAACAACCTACTTACTCGGGTGTGTGTTTCAGTCACTCACGCAACCCACCATAAGCAAATCATAAACATATTGCAAACCCTACAGCGGGAATCCCTCACGATTGCGCGACACAAAGGGCACCATAGGACAGCACCAATAATAAAACATGCAACTCAAACCAATCATAGCAATCCATCAATCACCGATAGGACAACGGAAATCTACTCAGACATCATAGGATGGCAACAAATTATTGGATAATAATATGAAGCATAAAGCACCATGTTCAAGTAGAGGGTACAGCGGGTTGCGGGAGAGTGGACCGCTGGATATATATGGGGGAAGGTAATGGAGATGTTGGTGAGGATGACGGCGGTGTTGGTGAAGATCGCGGTGATGATGATGGCCCCCGGCGGCGTTCCGGTGCCACCAGAAGCAAGGGGGAGAGGGCCCCCCTTCTTCTTCTTCTTCCTTGACCTTCTCCCTAGATGGGAGAAGGGTTTCCCCTCTGGTCCTTGGCTCCCATGGCGTGGGAGGGGTGACAGCCCCTCTGAGATTGGATCTATCTCTCTGTTTATGCGTTCTCAGATTCTACCCCTTCACCGTTTCTTAAATATCCGGAGATCCGTAACTCCGATTGGGGTGAATCTTTCGCCCAGATATTTCTCATAAAATTAGCTTTCTTGTGCCAAAAGAAGAGCGTCAACCGCCTTACGGGTGGCCCACGAGAGTCCAGGCCGCGTCTAGTGGGGAGGGCGCGCCCCCTGTCTCGTGGCCACCCTGGACACCGTTTCGCGTTGATTTTACTTCCAGAAAATCATAAATATTCCAAAAAAAATCTCCGTATGTTTTTATCCCGTTTGGACTCCGTTTGATATTGGGTTTCTGCGAAACAAAAAACATGCAATAGACAGGAACTGGCACTGGGCACTGGATCAATCTGTTAGTCCCAAACAATAGTATAAAAAGGTGCCAAAAGTATATAAAAGTTGAATAATATTGGCATGGAACAATCAAAAATTATAGATACGACGGAGGCGTATCAGCATCCCCAAGCTTAATTCCTGGTCGTCCTCGAGTAGGTAAATGATAAAAAAGATAATTTTTGATGTGTAATGCTACCTAGCATAATCTTGATCATATGTCTAATCATGGCATGAATATTAAGACACGAGTGATTCAAAGCAATAGTCTATCATTTGACATAAAAAACAATAATACTTCGAGTGTACCAATAAAGCAATCATGTCTTTTCAAAACAACAAGGCCAAAGCAAGCTTATCCCTACAAAATCATATAGTTTGTCCATGCTTCATTTTTGTCACACAAAATGCCCCCATCATGCACAACCCCGATGACAAGCCGAGCAATTGGTTCATACTTTTTAACGCGCTTCAGCTTTTTCAACCCTCATGCAATACATGAGTGCAAGCCATGGATATAGCACTATAGGTGGAATAGAATATAATGATGGAGGTTATGTGGAGAAGACAAAAAAGGAGAAAGTCTCACATCGACGCGGCTAATCAACGGGCTATGGAGATGCCCATTAATTGATGTCAATGCAAGGAGTAGGGATTGCCATGCAACGGATGCACTAAGAGCTATAAGTGTATGAAAGCTCAACAAAAGAAACTAAGTGGGTGTGCATCCAACTTGCTTGCTCATGAAGACCTAGGGCATTTGAGGAAGCCCATCGTTGGAATATACAAGCCAAGTTCTATTATGAAAATTCCCACTAGTATATGAAAGTGACAACATAGAAGACAATCTATATGAAGGACATGGTGCTACTTTGAAGCACAAGATATGAGACTCACTACATGAAGAACATGGTGCTACTTTGAAGCACAAGTGTGGAAAAAGAGATAGTAACATTGCCCCTTTTTTTCTTTTTTTTCTCTTTTTCTTTTTTTTTCTTTGGCCTTTCCCTTTTTTTTTCTCTTTGGCCTTTCCTTTTTTTTCTTTTTGGGCACAATGCTCTAATAATGATGATCATCGCACTTTTATTTACTTACAACTCGATACTGGAACAAAGATATGACTCTATATGAATGCTTCCGGTGGTGTACCGGAATGTGCAATGATCTAGCGTAGCAATGATATCAAAAAACAGACAAGCCATGAAAACATCCTGCTAGCTATCTTACGTAAGCAATATGACAATGAATGCTAAAGTCATGTATATGATGATGATGGGAGTTGCATGGTAATATATCTCGGAATGGCTATGGAAATGCCATGATAGGTAGGTATGGTGGCTGTTTTGAGGAAGATATAATGAGGCTTATATGTGATAGAGCATATCATATCACGGGGTTTGGGTGCACCAGCGAAGTTTGCACCAACTCTCAAGGTGAGAAAGGGCAATACGCGGTACCGAAGAGGCTAGCAATGATGGAAAGGTAAAAGTGCGTATAATCCATGGACTCACATTAGTCATAAAGAACTCATATACTTATTGCAAAATTTTATTAGCCCTCGAAGCAAAGTACTACTATGCATGCCCCTTGGGGGATAGATTGGTAGGAAAAGACCATCGCTCGTCCCCGACCGCCACTCATAAGGAAGACAATCAAAGAAACACCCCATGCTTCAAATTTGTCACACAACGGTTACCATACGTGCATGCTATGGGACATGCAAACCTCAACACAAGTGTCCCTACAATCCACAACCACCCACTTGCATGACTCTAATATCACCACCTTTATATCGCAAAACTATTACAAGGAATCAAACATATCATATTCAGCGATCTACAAGTTTATGTAGGATTTTATGACCAACCATGTGAATGACCAATTCCTGTCATCTCTCTAAAAAGATATAAGTGAAGCAAGAGAGTTTAATTCTTTCTAGAAAAGATATGCCCACACTCTAACAAATATAAGTGAAGAAAAAGAGCATTCTATAAATGGCGGTTTCCTGTATGAAGATAAAAAAGCAATCCAGACTTCAAATGATATAAGTGAAGCAAATCAAGCATTCTATAAAGTCATACTCAAAATATTTAAGTGAAGTGCAATGAGCATTCTATAAATCAACCAAGGACTATCTCATACCAGCATGGTGCATAAAAGAAAAAGTGAAAACTAAATGCAAAAGATGCTCCAAAACTTGCACATAATGCATGAACGAGACGAATCCGAAAACATACCGATACTTGTTGAAGAAAGAAGGCATGCCTTCCGGGGCATCCCCAAGCTTAGATGCTCGAGTCTCCTTGAATATTTACTTGGGGTGCCTTGGGAATCCCCAAGCTTGAGCTCTTGCCTCTCTTCCTTTTCCTCATATCGAGACATCCTCGATTAGACACTACATCCACACAGAACTTCAACAGAAAACTCGGCAAGACCCGTTAGTATAATAAAGCAAATCACCACTCTAAGTACTGTAGCAAACCAATTCATATCTTGTTTTTGCATTGTGTCTACTGTAATATATCTTTTCCATGTCTTAATCCACTAATATAAATTGATAGATTCATCAAAATAAGCAAACTATGCATCAAAAACAGAATCTGTCAAAAACAGAACAGTCTGTAGCAATCTGAACATCCACCGTACTTGTGGTACCCCAAAAATTATACCAAAATTAGGAAAAATAAACAAGTTGTAGGGAAAGACATTTCAAAAGGAATCAGAACCAATTGACGTTCCAGTTAAAAATGTAAAATCGCGCACTACAGCCAAAGTTTCTGTCCTGCACCGTACAAACCAACAAGCATTGTAAACATCCTAAAGGCAAACCTTGGCACATTATTTTTATAATACAATGGAATTGTACAAGGGGATAATTATTTTTGATGAAAAGTTTCTGTAATCAAGATTCACAAAGTTTCCGTGAGCATGAACAAAGTTCCAGGAGCTTTCCCACTTCAACAATGCTTGTCTTTCTCACTTTCACTTTCCTTTTTTGAAAAGTTTTAGGTTCCCCTATTTTTTTTGTTTTGAAACTATATAAATGCACTAAACAGAAATAAATGACTCTCTAAAACTTCCGGGTTGTCTCCCTGGCAACGCTTTCTTTAAAGCCATTAAGCTAGGCATATAGTGCTCAAGTAATGAATCCACCGGGATCCCAAGGTATATCAAAGCCAATTTTAATTAACAATGATTTTTAATTTATTATTGAGCACAAAGTAACATATATCATGCAACAACGAAGTCTAACTCTCTTCCTATGCATCGGCATGTCATAAGAGAACAATTCATGCACACATAGTAAAGGCCAATGCATAGTATAAGCAGTTTCTTGCAATTTCATAGTATGGGATACATAGAGAGGTGGAGAAATAGTTCCTCTCTCATAATAATTGCAAGTAGGAGCAGCAAGCACATGCATATTACATTCATCAAAATCATAATGTGCAATGGTAAAAGGCAACCCATCAATATAATCCTTAATAAGCACAAACTTCTCCGATATAGTGTAGTTTGGAGAATTCAAAAAGATAATAGGACTATCATGAGTGGGTGCAATAGCAACAATTTCATGTTTAACATAAGGAACTATAGCAAGTTCATCTCCATAAGCATAATTCATATTGGCATCTTGGCCACAAGCATAGCAAGCATCATCAAAAAGGGATATTTCATACAAATTCAAGGGATCATAGCAATCATCCTTCGGTAAGCACGAAGGGGAATTAAATAATGTATAAGTTGGAGGTTACTCTCATTAGAAGGTGGGCACGGGTAGCTAATCCGCTCTTCCTCCTTTTGTTCTTCGCTCTCCTCATCATCTTTTTCATCCAATGAGCTCATTGTTTCATCAATTTCTTCTTCCATAGCTTCCTACAAAATATTAGTCTCTTCTTGGACAGCGGAGAAGTCCTCAATATATGGTTTAACATAGGCATTAGAAGCATAATTATCATAACAATATTGAAATATGGCAAAATTTTCAGATTTGTAAAGAGTAGCATCATACTTTTCAATCAAAGAGGCAATCTCATAAGCACCTTTAAAAGCAACAAATTCTTCAATTTGTTGAATGTCATAGTAATTGTAAACACCCTTAGCATACGAAGATATGATTCCATTATCACTAAACAAGCATTGATAGGGTAGGTGTTTCTTAGGGTCTTCATAACAACAAGTAAACTCATATATTTCACATAAATTCCAAGCATAGCATTGCAAACGTTGAATTTGATCCTATAATAGTTTCCCTTTTTCAGATATACGGTTCCGCACAAAAAAAGCATGCTCATCTAAAGATTTGCCCTCAATTAAACTAGTGGGGGTTTCAACACGAGCACAAAGGCATCAAAGATGATCCAAGTAAAAAGCTTCAGGAGTGTGATAGATTTTGAGTGGTTCTTCAACCATTGGTGTAGTTGATACAACTATTTTTTTTGGTATTTTGCATTTCCTACCCATAATTAAAGATAGAAAACAACTAAGAACAGCAAATAAAAATTACTTAGTGATAAAGCAAACAAGCACACACGAGAATATTCACCCCACACTATGACTCCCCGGCAGCGGCGCCAAAAAAAGGTCTTGATGACCGGCAAGTATACGTGATAGTTGTAGCCTCTTTTGATAAGTAAGAGTGTCGAACCCAACAAGGATCTAAAGGTAGAATAAATACTCTCTCAAGTCCTATCAGCCACTGATACGACTCTACGCACGCTTGCCGTTCGCTTTACCTAGAACAAGTATGAAACTAGAAGTACTTTGTAGGTGTGATAGGATAAGTTTGCAAGATAGTAAAGAACATGTAATCAAAAGCTAGGGGCTGTTTAGATAAAGAAGCAATAAAGTAAATATAGCGAGTGTGGAAAATTGGTGGTAGAAGTTGTGGAATTGCCCCTAAGCAATTGACTATGTTACTAGACCGGTAATCACTATTGCAATTCTAGTTGAGGGAGAGGCATAAGCTAACATACTTTCTCTACTTGTATCATATGCACTTATGATTGGAACTCTAGCAAGCATCCGCAACTACTAAAGATTCATTAAGGTAAAACCCAACCATAGCATTAAAGTATCAAATCCCCTTTATCCCATATGCAAACAACCTACTTACTCGGACCTGTGTTTTAGTCACTCACGCAACCCACCATAAGCAAATCATAAACATATTGCAAACCCTACAGCGGGAATCCCTCACGCCTGCGCGACACGGAGGGCACCATAGGACAGCACCAATAATAAAACATGCAACTCAAACCAATCATAGCAATCCATCAATCACCGATAGGACAACGGAAATCTACTCAGACATCATAGGATGGCAACACATCATTAGATAATAATATGAAGCATAAAGCACCATGTTCAAGTAGAGGGTACAGCGGGTTGCGAGAGAGTGGACCGCTGGATATGGATGGGGGAAGGTGATGGAGATGTTGGTGAAGATGACGGCAGTGTTGGTGAAGATCGCGCTGATGATGATGGCCCCCGGCGGCGTTCCGGTGCCACCAGAAGAAAGGGGGAGAGGGCCCCCCTTCTTCTTCTTCTTCCTTGACCTTCTCCCTAGATGGGAGAAGGGTTTCCCCTCTGGTTCTTGGCTCCCATGGCGTGGGAGGGGCGAGAGCCCCTCTGAGATTGGATCTATCTCTCTGTTTCTGCGTTCTCAGATTCAACCCCTTCACCGTTACTTAAATATCTGGAGATTCGTAACTCCGATTGGGGTGAATCTTTCGCCCAGTTCTTTCTCATAAAATTAGCTTTCCTGCGCCAAAAGAAGAGTGTCAACCGCCTTACGTGTGGCCCACGAGAGCCCAGGCTGCGCCCAGGGGGAGGGCGTGCCCCCTGTCTCGTGGCCACCCTGGATACCGTTTCGCGTTGATTTTACTTCCAGAAAATCATAAATATTCCAAAAAAATCTTCATCCGTTTTTATCCTGTTTGGACTCCGTTTGATATTGGGTTTCTACGAAACAAAAAACATGCAACAGACAGGAACTAGCACTGGGCACTGGATCAATATGTTAGTCCCAAAAAATATTATAAAAAGTTGCCAAAAGTATATAAAAGTTGAATAATATTGGCATGGAACGATCAAAAATTATAGATACGACAGAGACGTATCACCCGTCAGGTGGGTCCCTACTATCAGGTGGAGGAATAATTATTTTGCGCGTAATAAGGAGGCACTTCCTTGCGGCTGCCGTGGACCCAGCTGTCAGCCTCTCCATGTACAATATTCTTCCGATGGAAGTTGGTCATTGACCACATTGACCACGCCATGCCGAGAGCACCACGGCGGTGGACAACAACGAGGCGTAGGAAGGGGATGACGCGGAGCCGGGGAAGACGCGACAGTGGATGCCCACGCGGAGAGGAGTATGAGGGTTCACTGGTTTGGCTGCGGTGTGAGGCTGCCGTCGCCGCAGAATAACAGGGGGAGTGGGTGGGTGGAGGGATGGCCTGGCCAGTGGTGGGAGTATTATGGGGACGGTGAGGCCTCCGCGGTAGCATAGCTGGCCACGGGAGGCTGGAGCATGCGGCACGACCGACACTGCTTTGGGCGGCTGGGGCAAGAAGACCAAAGGTTGAAGAAGCACTACGTCGTTGGATGGACATCGTTGATCATGCCGCGCCGAGAGCACCAGGGCGGTGGACGACGGCGAGGCCTACGAAGGGAACGACACGGAGCCGGGGAAGACACGGCAGTGGCTGCCCACGCGATGGAGAGTATGAGGGTTGACTGGTTTGGCTGCCATCTCCGGAAAATAACAGGAGGTGTGGGTGAGTAGAGGGATAGACATGCCAGGGATATGAGTATGATGGGGCCGTGAGGCCTGCCCGGCAGCACTGCCGGCCACGGGAGGCGGGAGCAGGCGGTTCTGACGGTGCTGGTTTGGGCGGCTGGGGCAGGAAGATCAGAGACCGAAGAAGCACGATTGCTGTTAGATTGACATCTAACGGTCTGACGCTGGTAGAGTCGATTGTTGACTAAGTTTCTTTTTTGCGAAACCTTGTGTACGCATGAACTTGGTAGGCCCATAAGTCAGCCTCCAAGTCCGTGGCAGACAACATAATGCCCATTTGCTATTTTTTATAATTTGCAGCCCATTTGCTAATTCTTATGTAATTTATTACAACCCATTTTCTGCCTAGGACCACGGTCAAAAAGTTCAACCTTATTTTGCATATTTCGGTGGAGTCCGAACTGTTGTAATCCTGAAATGATAAACATTTTTTAAGAACTTATTGATTTGCCAAAAAAATCATTTTGTTTTTGTGAGCAAATAAGACGTGGGACAATTGAGTTGGTTTAAGGGAAAACCAGTGGTAAAAAAATTAGCGTTGGGTGGGAAAAAACAACAAAAATAAGGATGTAAATATGAAAAGGGAATTTCATGTGTTTTCAATATAATGATACGTGTATATGAACTAGTAAAACAATAGGTAGAGATTAGAAAACGGATGTAGGACATGCGTTTCAAGAGGAAAATAGAATTGGGCTGTGTGTTTGATTCAGTAAAAAAACTGCCTGCGGATGTTGTAAGAGAAAATATAACTAACGCTGGCGGGCCAGAGGCCATTAGATACCTGCTGGATCTTTATGCCCCGTTGTCGTCATGGGCTGGGCCTGTTAAAAACAAAACCAACCCTGGGCAGTTTGCAGCCCAGTTGAAACTTGCTTGACCTGAAAAACCAATATACGTGCTCAATAAACGAGAGAATTCTGCAAGTACAGACTGATAACTAGGATGCAACACAAATATTGTTTTTTTATCGTGATAATAAGTGCATTCACTTGTTTCGAAAAAATTGGAGAACTGGGAATTCGAACGGCGGGTGCTTATGCTACCCATCAAATAAAAATTAGGTGCCTGAAATTTCGTTTCGAAACAAATGATTCAGCTTTATATCCACGCTGACCCTCGGCATGATGGTTGGAAGCAAATGCAAGTTCATACCAAAAGATCGTTAACAACAATACCAACTTGCGGACGACAAGGTAGTACAACTACCAATACCTAACTAACTTATAATCTTTTTACTCCTGGCCCTAGTGTTTGTCTGGTAGAAAATCTCGCAGAGGACCAGTTCGCGCTCCTTCTCTTGCTCCAGGTCCACGAGGTGGTACTGGTGCATCACCCAGTTGGTCCTCTGCTGGTCGAAGTTCTTGTTGGTGTGCAGCACCAGAACCTTTTTTGCTGCCCGTCTGTCGGCCATTGACCATCACCGGCAAGGTATTGCCGGTCTTGTGCCACATCGCGTGCATGCCGCACTCCAACTGTATCTTGTGACGCGTCCACATGCCCCTTTTGAATGCCCTTGAATTGCGCTGGAAGAATTGCTTCCTTAGGCCACTCAGTGTGATACCTGCAGTATTGTGGAATACAGGTTTTAGTGTACGTAGTTGGCATTTTCATAACATCTTTGGCATGTTGCAGTCACTTGTTTCACTTTTTATTAACTGTCAAATTGTAATTGCTTCACTAGGTCTGCGTCTAAAAAGAAAAATAGAGTTATAAACAAAGGAATATGTCTGTGCAAGTAGACGGCCGATCGGTGTCTTACTTGGAAGTTTCTCAGCTTGGGTGTAGCATATGTTGTGCTCGCTGTCGATGGTTGGTATGAACAAATCAATGAGAGACTAAAATCTCACGCTGTCAGCACTCACTTTGGCCTCAAGGTGCTCGATTAGCTCCTGATCCGTGGGATCGAACTTGACGCTAGCCGGCAGCATCGGCCAATCCTTCTTCGACTTGCATTGGTAATTCTAGTTATATGGTACTCAATGTATGATCAATCGACTGTTTTAAGTGAATGATGAAAGATTTCAACAGATAAGTGGTACTCCAAATCTGAAGTCCAAAATACCCAAACATGCCGCCGGATTTTTGTGACACCTCACATGCAGTGTGTTGTCACGTCAATTCAATGTGTGGACATGATGAACAATTTGACCGACGTATACTAGTACTACTACTGTACTACTTACTAGTCGTATTTAGTGTCACAATTTATACATAGGTTTAACTAACAAGTACGCACTTGAATCCTAAATGATATATATATATATATATATATATATATATATATATATGGCTTCTGCACAACATCTCCATCATCATTATCAGTACATCCTACGCAGGTGAGTTAGGATGCACTTGATCCCAGGTAGTATCTATCCTTCAAACCAGAGGAGTGCCTCGAACTAACAATAGTACATAATATCCAACAAAAGTGGGTCATGCTACAGCAGCAGAATACATGGCTCAGTCTAGATATCAGCACGAATCAAGTTGTGCATATTTGTTGTTGGCATGAACCACATCGCCGCATGTCGGGTTTGCAAAAGCCATCCATCGCATGGAAGCTTGATGCCTTTCACACACTGAAGATTACCTGGCCACAAGCTGTGTCGACGAATCTCTGGATATGGTGATTCATGAAACCATGGTATGATGTGTAAACACAGCCCCCCCTCGCGAATGGAAGTTGCATAGCACAATAATCATCACCGGTGATATGATCGATGATTGGTTGGATGATCGGATAATTGAGCCCGAGGAACAAGGAGTGGTTGCCGAGGCTGTAAACCCGCCTCCAGTTGAATACGCCTGGCCCAATGGAGCTGGGATCTTTCTCGAACACGAAGCAACCATAGCCATCAATGTCACGAACGCCCCATGCATTGTACTGCATGTGGTTTGATGTAATGGTTTGGTCAATTTGGTACGTGCGAATGAGCATCAAATGACCGCCGCCAGCTGAACGAGCGATAAACCACCACCCATCGGCTGGTATGATTCCAGGTCCTGGAATCATGAAGGCCAGCGCATTTGCGTCTGCTGCAACTATTCAAATTGGAGACCAAAAGGACAAAAATAAACAATCATGTTCAGAGTATGTGTGGAGTTAAGATTATTATAACAGTGACACATATCATAGACAGAGAATTGCAATGTCATGGTCATAATCATACCCCAAGTTAAAAAAATAAGCCAATGGCTTTCATATTCTAGCAACTTGTCATGGTTCAAACATCATGTAACAATGAGAGGAAAATAGCTATGACAGCGCCTACTCATATTCTACCATAGCACTTACTACTACTGTTCTCATATCAACTCTAAGCAATAATATGCGTTGTTATAAAAATCTTGTAAACGAGAGTAACATATAGCAATCATGATGTTATGCTCAGAATATGTATTCTAACAATCATTAGATGCCAATTGTTCTCATATCAACTCTAACAATAACATGTGTGGTCATAAAAATCTAGGAAATGTGAGGAACACATAGCAATGATGTGGTTATAGACATGCTATGCATTCTAAATTTGTAACAAATGAACAGGAAGTCGTATTCATAAGGTAAAGATGAGATGAGATAGAACAATTACACGACGATAGATTCCACCAGTATAGGCAGCCAATCTGTGCGTCGTCCGCGTAAACGATGCCATCATGCACTATAGCATCAGACAGAAATGTTGCCTCAACAGGATTGATGATGAGCCATAACCATGTATGGCGACCGGATTCCAGATAGACTAATCCCATGTTGAACAAGGCAATGAGCTTGTAATCCATGTGGTCTTCTGATGGTGTGGGCACTTCGTAGATTACAACTTTCTGCAAACAGAGGTCGAGCCAAAAGCTTGGCACGCCTCGTGCGTAGTAGGCAGGAGTGTCCGGCGGGCCACGAGGCTCGATGTCAGCGGTATCCAACGATGGAAGGGTGATCTCTCGTTGGGTGTAGATATCCACGAGACGCCACGGACTACCGGTGCGGTGGATGAGGACGATCCAGTTGGCCTTCATGCCCGCCTAGTAGTGGCCGCGCATGAAGGACAGATGGACGGGTAGTGGTAGCATGTCGAGGGGCACCACGGCAACCTCCGTAGGATCGTCAAGTCGGTGTCTGGGCCACCTGTGAGGATCGGGCATCAGCAAGCAGGGTGTCTTGAAAAGAGCCGGACGGTTGCAGACGAGTAGATGGCACAAAGACACCGAGCATGTGGCCAGACGGACGGTGCTGAGTAGGTCCATACGACTACAGATATGCTCCAAGAGAACATCGGGGAGGGAATTCCAATCGCGGCTCTGCATGTCAGTCGGTTCTGCCATTGGGGTTTTTGGTGCCTGCGAGCCAGCGGGGAAGTGGATTCGGGCGGGCGAGCAAAGAAGCTTCTCCTCGTGTGGCCGAGCAGTGAGCGGGGGGATATGGTACGCGTGAGCTACCAAGGAAGATGGCGTGGGCGGGCGAGCAGTGAGCGGGGGTAAATGGTGTGCGGCCGACGATGGGGAAGAGAAAAGGAAGAAGAAGAGAGGAGGAAGAAGAGTGGAATACGGGGAAGAAAGTGCATTAAATTTCAATTCTACTAGTACTACTACCAGGATATACCGTCCTTCAGAGTGTAAATAGTTACACCGATGACATGTGGGTCTACCACAAGAGGGCCCATATGTCAGTTGATGGAGGATAGAGGTGCGTAGGCGTATTTGCGGAAGCATGCTCTACTGGCAAACATGATGGCAGTACTGGGTAAGGCTGATTTAGCAACAACAACACGCTGGTTCAGCTTATTAATTACGTGTCCCATCTGCTGCAGCGTGTATTGTCACTTCATTGCGAAAACTAGTTGAATAGTTCTCTCTGACCGAGATGGGGAATAATGGATCCGATGACTTCCTTTCTACAATATCCCTATGCCTCTAGCTCACTTCACTCATTTTGCTCCGTACCTAGTCACTTGTTGAAATCTGTAGAAAGACAAATACTCCATATTTGGGAACAGAGGGAGGCTTTTACTCCGTACTATTTGGGAACAGAGGTAGTATCACCATATGGAGGGAACAGAGGAAGCTTGAAATATGAACATGTCAATGGCAGGGAGTAAGCCCCATGCATGCATACATGCATGCAACATGCAATACTCACACATACACATGGACGCATGCAACACTCACGCACCCATGCGGCACACATCACATGACGCAACACACACGCTCACGCTCAAGTGCTCAACCTACTCCCTACGTCCGTGAAAGACTGTACATTTAGAGATTTACACATTGACCAGGGCATAATTAACGCCCAAAAGTAGCAGACTTATGTGTGCATGCGACCATTGAGATAAGAAGATTAAATGAAGGTTGTTGCATGCTTGTAATTAAGGATAGACATGTCGGCTATAGCTACAGCACAAGTTGGTGCATTAGTCAATCAATATCGATTTAGATTAAAGGCTAAATGCGTTGGAAGTATAGATGTACATTATGTACCACACTCTTTGTTTTGTAGCCGATGTACACTCTTTGTTGGAAGACCGAGGGAGGACACGTGCATGCACTCACATACACAGCCAGGGCGGTTCGCGCGCAAGGGTTGGACTCGTGTCGCGCCTGCGTAAAGTTTTGTTTAACTGATTTCTTTGCTCTGTCAACTGACAGGTGGGACCCAGAAACCAGGTGACAATTTAACCAGTCAACAAAGTGCCATGTCGACTATGTGGCCGGTCAGTAGGGTGCAATACGGTGCTCTACGATGAGCTCGTGATCGTATAATCGCCGCAAAACTATATATAGTGACTGTAAAGAGCGTATTGTTACATACATTGACCACCAGTGTATTTTCTCGTTTCAAATTAAGCCATATTAATCGGAAAGGACGCAGTATGGACTACTACTAGTACTAGTACTCCTTTGATGTGTCCTGTCAACTCGCAGAACAAGGAGAAGCTTGCTTACTACGCCTCTCCTTCGCCCACGCGCGCGGTGGTTCGCAGGACGAGGAGAGGGTTTTGACTATAGCGCCCTCTCCTTCTCCCTCCCTCTCCCTCTCCCTCGCCCTCGCGGTGGACGTGCAACAGTCCAATCAGTGTCAGATTGGCAGAAGCATATTGTACTGTAGTATCATCATTGTTGGATCTTCCGAAGAGGCGAAGAGCCAAGTGCAAGGTTCACACGTGTACGAATTGTTGAACCTCCCGAAGAGGCAAAGAGCCAAGCACAAGGTTTTATAGGAATTGTCGTCCTAGTAGGAGTGTACTACAACTATAGCGAACGATGCTACTGTATGATGCCGCCACATCACATATATCCAAAGTTGTGCCACCTTTTTTTCTCAAAGAGCGTGTTGGAGCCCGTGCAACAACCACACAAGTTGCACGTACACATAACACATTTACTAGTAATAAATTCTAAAGGACAAATGCCAGTATGCCACACAAGTTCATCTCCAATTCATGTGATAAATTTGTGCACGACTAGTCTACATATATTCACAGCGCTACCGTTCAGAATTACCGTACTCCACTTACACGTTATAGATGGGCTACATGCATGTCCTCCTCCAGGTTCCAGTCCCAGGTGTTCTTCATGGATGGCACGATCCATAGTGGTGGGCAATGGGAATCATTGTCGCAGCTTTCTAGTCCGGTTCCACACGATGGAGACTCATCCAAGCTGAAGCGGCATAAATCAGGGATAGCGTGTCCCAGCATGTCGTTCATCTGGCAGTGCACAATGAAGACACAACCATGCTTTATGAACGGCAGGCCTTCCGTGTCGTGCACGGAAGGTGGCATCCGCTTCACAATGGGGTAGTTGTCCCTGATGAAAAGCGTGTACTCTCCAAGAGTGTTCCTCGGCACCCACGTAGCATCACGGGGGTCGAACTCGGTTCCGTTCATCTGGTACACATGGCATCCCAGATCTGTACACATGGTGACGTACATAGTCAAGGTCCATGCATAAAAATGTTGTGCTCAAATATGGCGGTCAGTAATACTGTGCAGCAAATAGTACTACTCCGGTATAGAGGAAGTAAAATAACCGGCTTATTACATATAGCCACTCTTGGCCACATGGATGAGATAGTAAGACATGGAAAAACAAAAATGGTGGCAGCTAGTGGGTTCAAGTCTTCAAGGGCCTAGCTAGCTATACGCGTCCTCCAAGGTAAAAAGTACTCCTACTAGTACTACTAAGTATACTACTAGTACAACAATGAAAGAGAAGGCGAGAGGGTTAAAAAAGTGGAATACCTGGGTAGATGGTGATGGTCCGATTGTGGTAGATTGTGTGACCATGTCGCACATCAGTGGTACCATGGGTAACAACTGCTAAGATAGTTGATCCGAATATGCCAAAGTTAGCTACAAGGTTCCAGGTTAGACCGAATCGCGGATGCAAATGCACATCCAGGATCGGCGATCTTATTTTGATCGGGGGATGACTGGTCGCTGCAAAATAATGGAGTACCATTAGGGATGCAAATGATGGTTTGTGCATTCCGTTTGTAATCTCCCATACTGTAGGATGGCAACGAGATGAAACAAGTCCCCTAGCTTGACACCGCGAAGATGCGGCCTAGATGGCGCACGGCGTCTTCGAACGTGTAGGGGTACAAATCTGTCGTCGCCAACATGCGCCAGCCTCTACCATTAATGCGTATTGCATTGATGGCAATCCTTATGTCGAACACCGCGATGAGATAGTAATCTTTGTAGCCGCATCGCTTTGTCGGCGGGTCCGCAATTTCTATCTTCTTCAATCTCATGTAGGCATCATCATACATATTCAAGCCCAGCCAGTCCGGAAGGCCGATCCCAATGGTGGAGAAGGGGTCTACCGGAACGGCCGCACTGCTGTGGATGTTGTGCAAAATGATGGTGGTATCCGGCCGGAGGTATGCAGGCCAATCTTCGTTGGCACCAACTCAGACCTATATATAAGACGGTGGGCAGCGGAGAAACTACAGGATGGAAATGGAATAACTAAGTACTACATGATCAAACTCCATTACTAACCTGCTCATCGGACAAAATCCTACTACCTCTCAACATCAGCAACTCTAGCGGAGTCAACGTGCAACCATGGCCAGGGAGTAGTGGACTATTCGAAGGATTGTCCCATAGAAGAAACTTCTACTCGAGGACGCATGGAAGACCAACGAGCATGGCCCTTTCCCAAGCCTGTTTAAGCAGCATCTTGAAAAAGTTGGTGCAGGAAGCACCGAGTCTTGCGGTGGTGAGGACGTCAGAGCGGCGTGTGATTTCTCCCAGAGGATCATCGTCCAAGGTCTCCCAGCCCTGACGAGGAGGAGAACCGCCTGACAAATCCATGGGAGCAGCGACGAACTGCCTTCTCTTCGGGGGGAGGGGAACTAGCAAGGAGGAGACAAGAGCGTAGTAACCGCAGGGCCTCGTCCCTTTGAACTGTAGATCGTTCCTCAGTGAAGGGGTGAGGCTATTATTTACTACTAGTACTAGCATTATCGAACATTATGGGATTGCATTATACTGTAAATAATAGCACTAGTAAGAAATTTTTGGCACTAGGTAGTAGTTTTTGGCGTGGATTAAGAAATTTTGGGTATGTTTTTGCCATTTTTTGTACACGCCAACTAGTGTCAAAAAACGTCTTACATTATGTGACGGAGGAGTACGTACTCGTATTGTAGCAGTACTAGTACTACTTTTCTCAACTAGTAGTGCGATGTACTGTACTTCTAGTCTAGTCTAGTATAGTGCACCAGTTTTGAACTCTTGAATCTCAGGGCCAAGGAGCTACAGTTGGAAGTGGAGGCTACTACTGTTCTCTGGTACCATCACTGTACTATCAATGCAGGGGAAGTACACCTGCGTAGTGGCCTAGTGGGTACTCTTGGTGCTATATTCAGCCGCTCCTCTCACATAGGAGTAGCTGGCCTACTTAGCCGCTCCTCTCACGCACACAGTAGTAGCCTGTTATCAGTGACGGTTACTGCAGGGGCAGAACATTTGAGTTATTTGATACAGCGAGACTAGGCTTTTCGCTTCCATTTGTGGAGGTGTAATGGATCTCGTCGAACTTTGTTAGTAGTTCCTTCTTTATGAATGAGATGAAGCAAAGCTTTTGCCTCTGTTTAAAAAAAAGACGTCAAGAGGAATTTCTTTTATAGTAGAGCCGATAATGGAGTGAAGTCCATGCGTGCAACGCCACAAGCTACAGAGTAGTAGTATAGCAATTTACGTACAGAGCCATATTGCACAGTTCCCAATGCCCCGCCAGGCTTTTCCGGCTCCTCGGGCTTAATTGGGAGGCGCTAGTTTAAATATGCTACTAGCTGATGAGGAAGCTGCAAGCGAGGTGCGGCTAGGGCGAGCACACGAGCCACGGGATGCTGGGAAGGAAAACCCGTTCACGTGGCTAGGCTGTTGTCAGGACCCCGACTCAATGCCACATCGATCTAGCATGTAACACCTCATATCACTTTGCGGTCTCACGCACGGTATTCCCACGAGTGTCGCTTTACCTTTGCCCGGGACCGTTTGCGCCTTTTGGCACACGTATATGATAGTGTCACTAGCATCCATATGATAAGGAGCCCGGGCTGACATGGCTAGTCGTAAACCCAAAGTGGCACAAACTTACAGGGACAGGCATCCATGACCCAGCATCGAACGTGTCGGTCATCAGCGAGTGAATCCAGGCTGTAGCACTGGGCTAGCAGGACTCCGGTGAACCGGGCTGTAGCGGGCTAACAGGACTCCGGTATTCATCGCGTGACATTTCCCTGAAGGGACAGACACAGGAACGAAGAAGGACACATGCCGGCCAGCCTAAGTGTTCCGGAGTAGTAGCAAGCTACCATGGCTTGGTGGAAACACTAGGAGACATTTCCCGGTAAGAGAGGCTACTAAAGATAAACAACTAGATAGTCAGATCCCACACATACCAAGCATTTCAATAACATACACACAATATGCTCGATATGTGCAAACACAACATGGCATCACAACATGACTCTACGACTCAAGTATTTATTCAATAGGCTCCGAGGAGCGAGAAATTACAAACATGAGTCTCATGACCCAACACTCAGAGCATACAAGTCAAAACACAAGCGGAAGCTATCATGTCTGAGTACAGACATCTATAAATGAAAAAGGCTGACTATCTACCAAATCCTGCCGAGGCACAAGATCGTAGCTGAGGTAACAAGCTAAACGTCGAAGTCCACGTGGAACTATTAGTGAGACTGAAGTCTCTCTGCAAAAACATAAATTAAGCAACGTGAGTACAAATGTACCCAGCAAGACTTACATCAGAACTAACTACATATGCATCATTATCAACAAAGGGGATGGTGGGGTTTAACTGCAGCAAGCCAGCTTTGACTCGGTGGCTATCCTGAACTACAACTGCAAGTAACTCTTTTGAGGTGGCGCACACGAGTCCACATAATCACCATATCAATACACCACTATGGATCCGCTCCCGTCTCCCTACAAGAACGCCATCCATAGCACTCACGCTTATCTTGCGTATTTTAGAGTATCCACTTTCACTTGTCTATGAACTGTACAGGCAACCCAGAAGTCCTTTTCCGCGGACACGGCTATTCGAATAGATGATGTTAACCCTGCAGGGGTGTACTTCTTCACACACGCTCTCACCACTTACTGCCGTTTACACGACATGTACTTGGCAACCTTCAAGCGGAAGCCCAACGTGGGTGTCGGCCACGGCCTACCTAAACACTCGAGTCTCTAGTCCAGGTTTATCGCCTATTCGGGTTCCATCCATGAGGAGATCCGGCCGGAGTTTCGCTCACAGCCCCAAACGATGTGAACAGGGTTCCGTGACACCAAACGGGCCCGGTATACCCGGCCACGTGCCTACCGCATCACAGCCCACCCCTCCGGTCAGCGCTGCCCACGGCCTCCAGCATACTACAAACACCAGAAACTACTTGCAACTCCTGGACAGAGGACAAGGGTGATTAAGAAGCCGAGAGGGTCCATTGGTTTCAGGCCCAATGCGTGGTAGTAGCTGAATCATGGATCACAAACACAGAACTCAGTTCCTGAGGACGGCTTCAATGAGACAACCCACCATGTACTCCTACATGGCCTCTCACCGATACCTTTTACCAAATCGTGTTCACACACTTAGCTTACACACAGTAGGACATGTTCACACACCTCTGATTCATTCCCGATGAATCAGACCTGACTCAACTCTAAGCAGTAGCAGGCATGACAAACAAACAAGAATGAGTAGGCACAACAGGGCTCAAACAACTCCTACTCATGCTAGTGGGTTTCATCTATTTACTGTGGAATGACAGGTCATGCAGAGGATAAAGGGGTTCAGCTACCGCAACATGTAACAGATGAATCGTTGTTGTCCTAATGCAGTAAAAGAGAGCAGGAGCGAGAGAGTGGGATTGTATCGGAATGAACAAGGGGGTTTTGCTTGCCTGGCACTTCTGAAGATAATATAGCTCTTCATCGGTGTCATCGATCACATCGCCGGTACACGTCTATCGAGAGGGGACAATTACCGGCAAACAAGGAAGAACACAATCAATGCAATGCGACAATATGATGCATGAATGTGACATGGCAATATGATGTGATTTGTGCTAATGCAGCTAGCAACAAAGTTAAATGAAGTAGGTTTGAACCCTAAGTTCAAATCCAAACTCCATATGTGAAATTCAAATGCCATTTATATGATTTCTGCTAAACAGCAGCTATAAGTTGTTCTAACATGCATGAAAATAGTACAGATGGATAGATTGGATTTTTTTGATCATTTTTCATATATAATTTATTTCATTCTGAGTTACGGTTGATTTTATATGATTTTTAGAAATTTTGGACATTTTCTGAAAATATTAAATCATTTAAGATTTATTTAAATTCCAGAAAGGAATTATTGCATCAGCATGACGTTGGCATGACGTCACAGGTCATCAGAGGCTGGTCCGGGTCAAACCTGACCAGTGGGGCCCACTGGTCAGTGACTCAGTTGGTTAACTGGGTTGATTAAGGTTAAACTAATACTAACGAAAATGTCAGCAGGGCTGGGCCCACATGTCAGTGGCTTAATTAATTAACTAAATTAATTAGTGTTAACTAACCTAACACCTAAACTAACAGGGCAATTAGCACTAATTAAAATCCTACACTAACTCAGTCAAAGGCCGGCCCCACATGTCATGGACAGAGGGGGGGTCCCGCCGTGGTCAAAGTGGGTCAAAACCACCGGCGACATGACGCCGGCGAGGCCTGAGACGGCGGCGCGATCCGGAAACGTAGCACGGGCCACGGTTCGGGGCGCGGATGGCACCATTGGAACCCTGGGCCTCGTCCGCGTCGGCTGGTGCTAGAGGGGTCACCGGAGACGACCTAAATCGATGGCGGTGTCCGCTTCCGCGGCGGCCGGAGTTCGGGAAAGCGCGGGCGTGGGGCTGTAGCTCGTGTTCGAGCGAACGGAGAGCACAGGCGGTAGCTACGGGGCAGCAGGAGCACGTCGGAGCTACTACGCGAGGCAGAGGTGCTCGGGGGCACGGAGCTCGCCGGCCATGGCGGACGGCGGCTTCGGGCGCTCGCGGGGCAGCGGCTACAGGGCACGCGCGAGAGAGAGAGGTGAGGGGAAAGGAAGAAGGGCTCATGATGGTGACGACGGAACGCTCGGCGAGGTCGGGGACGGTCCGGAGCCGACGAATTTGACGGTGATGGCCGGCGGGTCCAAGGTAGAAGACGAGCCCGGTGAGGTCGTTCGGGGGCTTCTGGAGGGGCGTGGCTCGGTGAGGTGGGTCGAGGACGGAGTGGCGGAGCTTGTGGGCTAGTCGGGGAAGCGAGGGAGGCCCGGTGGCCGTGGTGGCAGTGGACGGCGGCGACGAGCTCCGCTCAGTGGCTTCGTGCGAGAAACAGAGGAGGGGGGAAGGAGCGAGGAGAGTGAGAGAGGGAGCCAGGGGCTGCGTGGCGATGCTAGAAGGGCCGTGGCGTCGCGATGGAAGCAGGAGGTGGCCGAGGCAGCGTCGGCGCCCATCGGCCACGCGCTCTGCCTACTGGCGCGGGGAAGACGACAGGGGGGAACGCCTGGTGGGCTGGGCCGCACCGGTGGGCTGCTAGCACAGGAGCTGGGCCGGTTGCTGGCGCCAGGTAAGTGCTCTCTGCTCTGTTTTATTGTTCTGTTTTCTTTTATTAATATCTTTTGCCATTGTTTTGAATTTAAACAAATTCAAACAATGCCAAAAACTCCTCTGAACATTTTTATTTTGCTAGATGGACTTTTCCAAAAGCTCATAAAATATTTTAGGGGTATTTGAAATTATATTCTAATTATATGAATGTAATTCAAATTCAAATAGCTAATGATTTAAATTCAAAGTCCCAAAAATAAATCCTTAAAAATGTTCAATATTTTGGTTGGGACCAGAACCCTTGCCAAAAATTATCAAACATTTAAGAAGAGCATTTTGGAACAATGAATGAGATTTTAGGGTTTTTGCCCTTCTTTTATTTAAGTTTTTGAGGCTTCCAAATTTCCTCAGCTCAAGTTTCAAAATTTAAACATGATGCAAACACTAGGCAGCACCAGAAGCTAGGGATGTGACAACTCACCCCCACTAAACAAGAATCTCGTCTCGAGATTCAAGCGTAGGGTAAGATGAAGGGGAAACGCAAACTAGTATAATCTTCACGATCCAGGTTGCACTTCATAAAAGCGTTGATTCGATCATCATCTTTGTCCCGTCGTCTTGCTCTGAGAACTCCAACTAGGATGACGAGAAGAGGAAAGGAAAACTCTAGAAGAATCTATCTTCTCGAAGGTCAATCAACTTAGGATCAGCTCACAAAGTGAGTCATAGCAACATCTCTTGAGCTGAGACACGAAGCATACATCTGAAGAAATGGAGTGAGACAGATGACGAGGGCTCGCTAAGTAGACAACAATTCCAGACTTAAGAATGTGGTGATCGGTTGTCAACGTAGCGAGGAGTTGAGTTGCCATGATACCACAACGAAACATCCTGGAGGAGGGTGATTCGTAGATTATTACCTTAAGTGGCAAAAAGAATTACCTTTGATATAGAGATCATTGAGATTCTTCATACCAGCCTAAGGCAATTCACAACAATCGTTTGGCAGAGTGCAAAGGAATGGTACACCCGGACTAGAATGGATGATGTGGACTACCTTGTTGAAGACAACGCAATGGATGATTTTTGCTTATCACCGGAAATGGAAGAGACCCATGTTAGAATGGCACATTGGCGGTGCAAGCTGGGAACAAAATGCAAATGCTGGGAATGATTCTGGTAACCGGGGAAGAACCCAACAATAGAGAGTGAATTCACTATTTGAAAAGGTCATAGCATTGCCGAGGAAACTGAGAGGAATCCCAGTTACAGCCGATGATAACACGTAGCGCTTGTGCGTGCTCTCAAGAACTTGAGCATTTCCACAATCATCAAGGTTTTATCAACATCCGTGTCAAGGGTGCTGACAACACAACATACTACCATGATGAATAGCGATGGACGATGCAGATGCAAAGGAGGATAACACTTTCTCAGATTTCACCTTAGCGAGGCCAAGGGAACGAAATCTGGATGATCGACCGAGAGACATTTAGCACTCCGCTTCTAATGTTCTCCTTGATGTGCTAGTGTAACCCATTCATAGATATGGTTTGATATCTAGAACATCAAGTAAAAAGGTCGGACTTCGGAACACAGAAATCCATAGGGGCAACTAGGGAGTAAATCCTACGAAATCCCTATGGGGAGGTGGCCAACTTCTCCAATCAAGATACTACAATATTAGGTCTCCCGGCGGGGTGTGTTGGCCACGACATCCACTTTACCGGTTATCGAGAGACCAATATTATAGTTCTTGGGAAATCTTCCAACCATCATATCTGCCTGAGATTGAGATCTGGCTGGTGTCAGGATATTCCAGACTCATCGAGTCTAGGAAGAAAAACGAAAGTTTGCAACACAAATCGACGAGATGACGTTGCGAGATTCTCGGGGAATGAACTATGATAGCAAGCTCCAAAAACACGAGCCGGTTCTGCTACACACATGTGAACACGCTGTCCCAGACAAACATGATCACATGGTAGTCTTATAATAAAAACACTACCAAGTTCTACTAAGGAACCATCATCGAGGATATCGAAGTCTTTACGCAAGTCCATGGATTAGATCCCAAGCATAGACTTATTTTCCTTGAACAAGTCAATCAGTGGCTTAGTGTGCTAGGGACACATATAGAATGAAGGTTGCAAGCCTCCAGACTACAGAATACTTCGCACGTGTGCATGACTGATTTGGGATGATTCCAAAGGAAACAAAACAATCTTCCTCGAATTCATGGCGGCAACTTACATTAGATGCACATGAATTAGAGGAAGTCACTACTTTCATCCAAACATAGGCTTCATGAACGGAGCACGAAGACATTGCTTACAAAATTTTCAACACTAGGTTGATGTTCAACATGATTCATGGGGGGAGACGAAATGCTACTGATGGGCTCAACAACAACTCATCGGAATTTCCATATCACTGGACTTCCACCATCATGTGAACACGGTGATAGCATTGGTCAGACCAAAGATGTAATGGTGTATGCTCGAGGGATCAACCACGAGTAAAACAACATTACGAGCATCGTTGGTACTGATTTGATTTGACGATAGCCCACACTCAAATCAAAGGATTGATAAGACAATAGGTCCAGCAACTGATCACAGGGACCAATCGATGAAGATATCATCTTTCTTCAACACACACTACACAAGAATATCCCTTTGGAACGAACTAAGTCAGGCAAGCTTTTATCTTCCAACTCTCCAAGTTGTTGTCTAGCTTAACCAACTAGCTCAGGGATATCTAACACCGATCTTGGAGAGAGGGTGGTTCACAAGAAACCAACTTGATCACGAGCTCAACATAGCGGTCAGGTGACAACCTGGTAATACTTCCGAGAAGATCTTCGGAAAATCACGAACCACCGCTATGTTACTAAGCTTGAGAACAATCTTGCTTTTCAGGGCAAGACGATATGATCAAATGAGCGTGGACTTGACAAAATCCTAACTCATCAATCGAAATGTGCACCAGGAAGATGGACAAGGTAGCACGATCAATCTTAGAATGATGATTCAAGAACCAACACGTTAAGAATGAGGTTATTGTCCATTTAACTACCAAGCAACGGAGTTGCTAGCAGTATTGATTTCACACATCACGATTTACTTGTCGGTGTTCCGGTTACTATAACACGGAACCGAGGAATGACTAGTGATGGTAGGAAGTATCACTGTACCAAGAGTTCATAGAATGGTGTGCAATTCCTATAACAATCCCGATATAAAGATGGTAATACTCCAAGGTAGAGCAGAACAAAAGCTGGATTAGCAATTTGTTCTGTGGAGCACAACTTCTTTGACCCAATCCTGGATATGGAAGAGGTACTGGAGTTTGTTTCTCCTAGTCATTCCGCGATAGAATGGCTTGACGGACCACAAGAGTAATAGGCATCGATAAATGAATGCATGCATACTCTTGACTATCAATTGATAGACGAAGGTCAGTAGACAACTAAAGAGGGACAACTCAAAGGAACATATAACTTTCTGAGTTGTGGATGCATAGATTAGTATGTCGAACCAGGTTCAACATAATTCTTCCGGATAACCCATGCAGAAAGGTTGAGCTGGCAGAGTCACAATATAGCATGGAGAACTCATCGAGAGCACTCTTGTTGTCATCTTTTGGTTCAGAAGAACTCCTGCCAAGAATGGTTCATGGTAATTGGAAGAAGGATGTACCATGAACCTCGAGGACTATCGCAAAGGTTACTAATAACCTAAAGGAACTAGCAAACATTATCAACATGAAGTAAGTAGAGTGAATCTCGGGTTCAAGAACCCAGGAATAGAATACCTACTCCTAAGTAGCACCACGAGATGCTTTCGAGAATGATGGCCAGAATCTTCACACTGGGAACATAAAACATTGCTAGATTACTAGGTGACTCCCTAAAACACCTAGGGTCATAATAGTAGCTCCAACATATATGTCAAGGCAATAAATTACCTCAACGCGCCGGTTAGTGTGCTTATTCCGACCATAAGGGACATCGGGAACGGAAAGAAAGGATTTGCAAATGCATCAGACTATTTAGAAACCTGGGATGACTCGGACAGCATAACGGCTATAAATGCTCAAAAAGATTTGAGACATGCTACAAAAATGGTGGCATAGCCACTCAGAAGCACAATATCAAGGTCTCGAGATCAATAATTAACATACAGAGGTAGAAACTGAACTGAGGCTTAATTCCAACAATTCTATAAGTCTACGGATTAGTAACACGTGATCCTGATAGAAAGAAGAGATAACCTAGTTCTTAATCCCCGTAGGAAAGATAAGATGACTCATATCAGAAGGGCATAAGGTATAAGGAGTAAAAGGAGCCTTACGTTCCATCCCACAATCAATTCCCTTATATAACTAAAGAATTTCTAGACTCAACTTCGACCAGTTTGGCTTGGTAATCCTACAGGCAGTCAAGCTTTGATACCAACGCTGTCAGGACCCCGACTCAATGCCACATCGATCTAGCATGTAACACCTCATATCACTTTGCGGTCTCACGCACGGTATTCCCACGGGTGTCGCTTTACCTTTGCCCGGGACGGTTTGCGCCTTTTGGCACACATATATGATAGTGTCGCTAGCATCCATATGATAAGGAGCCCGGGCTGACATGGCTAGTCGTATACCCAAAGTGGCACAAACTTACAGGGACATGCATCTATGACCCAGCATTGAACGTGTCGGTCATCAGCGAGTGAATCCAGGCTATAGCACTGGGCTAGCAGGACTCCGGTGAACCGGGCTATAGCGGGCTAACAGGACTCCGGTATTCATCACGTGACATTTCCCCGAAGGGACAGACACAGGAACGAAGAAGGACACATGCCGGCCAGCCTAAGTGTTCCGGAGCAGTAGCAAGCTACCATGGCTCGGTGGAAACACTAGGAGACATTTCCCGGTAAGAGAGGCTACTAAAGATAAACAACTAGATAGTCAGATCCCACACATACCAAGCATTTCAATAACATACACACAATATGCTCGATATGTGCAAACACAACATGGCATCACAACATGACTCTACGACTCAAGTATTTATTCAATAGGCTCCGAGGAGCGAGAAATTACAAACATGAGTCTCATGACCCAACACTCAGAGCATAGAAGTCAAAACACAACCGGAAGCTATCATGTCTGAGTACAGACATCTATAAATGAAAAAGGCTGAGAAGCCTGACTATCTACCAAATCCTGCCGAGGCACAAGATCGTAGCTGAGGTAACAAGCTAAACGTCGAAGTCCACGTGGAACTATTAGTGAGACTGAAGTCTCTCTGCAAAAACATAAATTAAGCAACGTGAGTACAAATGTACCCAGCAAGACTTACATCAGAACTAACTACATATGCATCATTATCAACAAAGGGGATGGTGGGGTTTAACTGCAGCAAGCCAGCTTTGACTCGGTGGCTATCCTGAACTACGACTGCAAGTAACTCTTTTGAGGTGGCGCACACGAGTCCACATAATCACCATATCAATACACCACTATGGATCCGCTCCCGTCTCCCTACGAGAACGCCATCCATAGCACTCACGCTTATCTTGCGTATTTTAGAGTATCCACTTTCACTTGTCTATGAACTGTACAGGCAACCCAGAAGTCCTTTTCCGCGGACATGGCTATTCGAATAGATGATGTTAACCCTGCAGGGGTGTACTTCTTCACACACGCTCTCACCACTTACCGCCGTTTACACGACATGTACTCGGCAACCTTCAAGCGGAAGCCCAACGTGGGTGTCGGCCACGGCCTACCTAAACACTCGAGTCTCTAGTCCAGGTTTATCGCCTATTCGGGTTCCATCCATGAGGAGATCCGGCCGGAGTTTCGCTCACAGCCCCAAACGATGTGAACAGGGTTCCGTGACACCAAACGGGCCCGGTATACCCGGCCACGTGCCTACCGCATCACAGCCCACCCCTCCGGTCAGCGCTGCCCACGGCCTCCAGCATACTACAAACACCAGAAACTACTTGCAACTCCTGGACAGAGGACAAGGGTGATTAAGAAGCCGAGAGGGTCCATTGGTTTCGGGCCCAATGCGTGGTAGTAGCTGAATCATGGATCACAAACACAGAACTCAGTTCCTGAGGACGGCTTCAATGAGACAACCCACCATGTACTCCTACATGGCCTCTCACCGATACCTTTTACCAAATCGTGTTCACACACTTAGCTTACACACAGTAGGACATGTTCACACACCTCTGATTCATTCCCGATGAATCAGACCTGACTCAACTCTAAGCAGTAGCAGGCATGACAAACAAACAAGAATGAGTAGGCACAACAGGGCTCAAACAACTCCTACTCATGCTAGTGGGTTTCATCTATTTACTGTGGAATGACAGGTCATGCAGAGGATAAAGGGGTTCAGCTACCGCAACATGTAACAGATGAATCGTTGTTGTCCTAATGCAGTAAAAGAGAGCAGGAGCGAGAGAGTGGGATTGTATCGGAATGAACAAGGGGGTTTTGCTTGCCTGGCACTTCTGAAGATAATATAGCTCTTCATCGGTGTCATCGATCACATCGCCGGTACACGTCTATCGAGAGGGGACAATTACCGGCAAACAAGGAAGAACACAATCAATGCAATGCGACAATATGATGCATGAATGTGACATGGCAATATGATGTGATTTGTGCTAATGCAGCTAGCAACAAAGTTAAATGAAATAGGTTTGAACCCTAAGTTCAAATCCAAACTCCATATGTGAAATTCAAATGCCATTTATATGATTTGTGCTAAACAGCAGCTATAAGTTGTCCTAACATGCATGAAAATGGTACAGATGGATAGATTGGATTTTTCTGATCATTTTTCATATATAATTTATTTCATTCTGAGTTACGGTTGATTTTATATGATTTTGAGAAATTTTGGACATTTTCTGAAAATATTAAATCATTTAAGATTTATTTAAATTCCAGAAAGGAATTATTTTGGACATGTCAGTGGCTTAATTAATTAACTAAATTAATTAGTGTTAACTAACCTAACACCTAAACTAACAGGGAAATTAGCACTAATTAAAATCCTACACTAATTCAGTCAAAGGCCGGCCCCACATGTCATGGACACAGGGGGGGGTCCCGCCGTGGTCAAAGTGGGTCAAACCCACCGGCGACATGACGCCGGCGAGGCCCGCGACGGCGGCGCAATCCGGAAACGCAGCACGGGCCACGGTTCGGGGCGCGGATGGCGCCGTTGGAACCCTGGGCCTCGTCCGCGTCGGCTGGTGCTAGAGGGGTTGCCGGAGACGACCTAAGTCGATGGCGGAGTCCGCTTCTGCAGTGGCCGGAGTTCGGGAAAGCGCGGGCATGGGGCTGCAGCTCGCGTTCGAGCAAACGGAGAGCACAGGCGGTAGCTACGGGGCAGCAGGAGCACGTCGGAGCTACTACGCGAGGCAGAGGTGCTCGGGGGCACGGAGCTCGCCGGCCATGGCGGACGGCGGCTTCGGGCGCTCGCGGGGCAGCGGCTACAGGGCATGCGCGAGAGAGAGAGGTGAGGGGAAAGGAAGAGGGGCTCACGGCGGTGACGACGGAACGCTCGGCGATGTCGGGGACGGTCCGGAGCCGACGAATTTGACGGTGATGGCCGGCGGGTCCGAGGTAGAAGACGAGCCTGATGAGGTCGTTCGGGGGCTTCTGGAGGGGCGTGGCTCGGTGAGGTGGGTCGAGGACGGAGTGGCGGAGGTTGTGGGCTAGTCGGGGAAGCGAGGGAGGCCCGGTGGCCTTGGTGGTAGTGGACGGTGGCGACGAGCTCCGCTCGGTGGCTGCGTGCGAGAAACAGAGGAGGGGGGAAGGAGCGAGGAGAGTGAGAGAGGGAGCCAGGGGCTGCGTGGCGATGCTAGAAGGGCCGTGGCGTCGCGGTGGAAGTAGGAGGTGGCCGGGGAAGCAGGAGGTGGCCGAGGCAGCGTCGGCGCCCGTCGGCCACGCGCGCTGCCTACTGGTGCGGGGAAGACGACAAGGGGGGAACGCCTGGTGGGCTGGGCCGCACCGGTGGGCTGCCAGCACAGGAGCTGGGCCAGTTGCTGGCGCCAGGTAAGTGCTCTCTGCTCTGTTTTATTGTTCTGTTTTCTTTTATTAATATCTTTTGCCATTGTTTTGAATTTAAACAAATTCAAACAATGCCAAAAACTCCTCTGAATATTTTTATTTTGCTAGATGGAGTTTTCCAAAAGCTCATAAAATATTTCAGGGGTATTTGAAATTATATTCTAATTATACGAATATAATTCAAATTCAAAGAGCTAATGATTTAAATTCAAAGTCCCAAAAATAAATCCTTAAAAATGTTCAATATTTTGGTTGGGACCAGAACCCTTGCCAAAAATTATCAAACATTTAAGAAGAGCATTTTGGAACAATGAATGAGATTTTAGGGTTTTGCCCTTCTTTTATTTAAGTTTTTGAGGCTTCCAAATTTCCTCGGTTCAAGTTTCAAAATTTAAACATGATGCAAACACTAGGCAGCACCAGAAGCTAGGGATGTGACAGCTGTCAAGTGCACCCAGATTGTGGGGCCACACGTCCGTTCGACTTCAAAACTCAAACTACCCGTGTAAAATATGGCTCGCAACAAAGTGTAGTAGTACTATTTAAAAAAAAGGCCGCCGTGCGTTCGACCGGGATCGAACCCACAAAACGAGGTATACACTCCCGCGACCACTAGTAGTACTCATTGGAGTACAACGCAACCTAGAATCGCCTTTTGTCGCTAGTAGTACGTACATTGTTCCTTATAAGAAACCCCTAATAATGCAAGAAACCACTAAAATGCCAAGAAACTACTACCACTTGCATACGTGGCAGACTTAAGATAAGACTACCTTATCAACCATTGTACATGCTCTTACCAACAAAAATCCTCGAGTGACCTCCTACCTCCAGCCCGTCCACCTAGTCATCCTCGGCTATGGGACGCAGCTACTGCCACCGGCAGAAGGCGAGGTCAAAACCGCCGGCGGTGCGGAGCCCATGTTGCGGCAGCCCGGATGCCAGCTTCGTCCGGCGCTCGCGGCCGCTAGCTAGCCAAGATAGCTCCATCCAGCTGCTTGTCTGCAAGGTTTGCTAGCTAGATTGGCACGGCAACACGGCGGCTTGCTCACGCGTGACGCACTCAGGCCAGCCATCTGGCTCAAGCGAAGGCCAGCGCGGCGTCCGGCCCGTCCGGCGGAGCGGCGGCCAACTCGCTCATCACCGGCGCCACCGACGAACACGCATGAGTACTGTTTGAAGTAATGTTTAGGAAAAATAATGATTTGAGGGGGAATAAAATGATAGAAGGTCAGATGTGGGTCCCTCGTGTCAACGGTCAAACAAAATGTGTTGGTTTAAGCTTCCTCGTCAGCACGGACGTGTGGGCCAACCCTGTCATAAATGGGTTTAAACAAACCTAATCGGTAGGAGTACTAGGTAGTAGTTTTTGGCGTGGATTAAGAAATTTTGGGTATGTTTTTGCTATTTTTTGTACAATAGATTCTTCCTAGGGCTGGTTGAAATTGGTAGTTTTTTTGTTAAATACTCTACATATTGTAAGTAGGAGTGAAAGTTAAGCTTTGGAAGCCAATAAGCAAGGCTAGTTACATAGTGCATATGTGTACATGATTGAAAGCAAATATCGACCATGAGTGACTAATATCTTGATGGAAAACTCGAAACTATGGAATACTAGGAAAAAAATGCATGGTTGGAAATACTAGCAATGTTCATGTCCGTTGCAACGAATCATAATTAGAATAATACTTATTCACAAACTTGGTACAAAACACTCTAATTTTGATATACATATGTTTCAATTAGAATATATTCCTTGGGATGCTTTGGTGAGGTCAGGGAGGGATGTGGTTGGCTTTAAGATACTAATTATGGGTTTTTCTGCAAATTGGTAGACAAGTGGGATGTTGGTGAGAAAAGGCAACAACTTACCTCACAATCCTTAGATGTAGATCTAATGGTCAGAAACAACGATGGAAGACACACCAGCATCACCAACTTAGTCTTGTGTAGGAGTACTAGCAAGATCCGTGCATTGCACGGAACATCAAGATGCATTTTTTTATAAAACACTTGTTGTGATTGACCCTTGCGGGAGTAATCCCATGTGTAAAAACTAATGATATCTCGAGAAATATGAGATAAGGTGAAGAAGAGTGGGGTGTGGTGGTGGTTGGTGGTCGGACTGAGCGGAGGCATGGGGATTGACGACACCGGCAGCGGCCACCAGGCCAGTTTGTTCCAGAGGCTTCCGTTCTTAATTTCTCAACAATGAGGTCTGTTGGAGATAGGGTTGAACGAGGGAAGGCCTTGTCTGAAAATGTGGAGAGGGGTGCGAGTATCTTTTAGTTTAATTTCCATCCGCAGATATAGATCGGACGGTCTATATTGCAAGATGGCACACGTACCACCATCACCACCTCGGTTTTTTATAAGAGAAGAAATATAAGTATGGAGATACAAACGTATTATCGATACTTGCTTCCGTAAACTAGCATCTACATTCTATTCAACGCCTCGGCATGTGGGGCCTTAGCACAATGACTTCTCGACTGTGTAAAACAAAGATTTTCCCGTCGCTGACAAGGAGGGGGTGACGGCGGCGCGCTTTTTGGCTTGCTCTAGTCCTAGTAGTCATTCTAGGTGGTCTAAGCACATGTAGATTTATTCTTTTTCACGTCTCATGTTTGCCGTACTACCACGACTGTTGATGAATAGACGATAAGTTATTCACGGGGAAACCCTTGATGAGCGTGTTTGCAAGAGAGAGAGACAGTGTGCGTGTGTGATATGTTAGAGACTGAGGCAATGATAACAGATTCTTTGTGTCTATGTGTGTGGAGGATAGAGAGACATGTACATGGGTTTTGTGTTGTGTAACATGGAGACACATATACATAATTAGAGAGTGAGTGTGTGAGATACACATGCAGACATGGGGAGAGATGAGGATCTAGATAAATGGGTGTTTGTGCGTGTTTGTGCACGCGTTTGTGTGTGAGAGGGAGAGAGTGTACGTGGAGTAGAGAGACAACTGATGATGTAAACCTAGTATAAGGGAAGGGGGAATGGTGTGACATGTGTAGTAGCAGGATAGCACGGGTGCGGGCTTGGGGAGCAGACTATTTGGAAGAGATATCGAGTGTGTGTGTGGCAGAGGGGTGTGAGAGCGAGAGAAAGAGAGAGCTAGCAACGGAGAGAGAGAGAGAGAGAGAGAGAGGAAGAGAGGGGGCGAGAGGGGTTGTTTTTGTCCATAAATGGTGTATAGGTAGGGAGACAATGTTGATGTTGTCCGAAATTGGCCTATGAACGGAGACGCAAGGGAAGCGAGTCATCGTGTGTGTGATAGGGACTTCACGAGAGATCTAGAATAGATGGTGTAGAGAACAATGTGCAAAATCGAGAACGATTATACATTAGGGAGCTATGCAAAGAGTCACGACATATATGTATGCAGGGAAGGAGCTGGGGCGGGTCCGCATGTGGGAGAGATATAAAGAGGAGAGTGGTGCACAAGGAGACAAAGTGTGCTTGTTTGTAGTGGGGGTGGTGTGTGAGGTGAGTGCGCGAGAACCACATAACTAGGGAGATAAACGTTTGGGGCGACGTTTTGTGTGTATGGGAAATATACAATCTACATAGTGCGTATGCTTGGGTAAGAGAGATAGCGTGAGATCTAGAGAGTGAGGGAAGAGATGTGTGCATGCCCAAGAGACAAAGTGATAGAGACCTATGTTGGGGTCCGGACTTTACAAGAGAGAGGGGTGTTAATGTGCTTGTGTGTTGGTGTTTGGGGGAGAGAACGACTTATCTATGTGTGTGTGTGTGTGTGGTGGTGGTGGGGGGGGTTGACTTCAGATAAAGAGTGAGGTGTCTATATTTGAGGGACTTTAGCGTAATTGAGATATTGTGCACTCATGGTTGATCCATTTGTTTCACAGTTTGTACTATGAGATAACGATACTTTTGAACATGCGTGATATACCTTGATGTACCAGAATTACAAACCTAAGATTGGAATTTTCTAATTTGACTCCATCATTAGCTTTTGTAATTCATTTAAACAGAGGTACATTTTTAAGGCGGGATTTCGTGATTTCAAATTCATATATCAAACCTAGAGATATCCACATACGGGCATGTTCAAACTTTATAATAATCCACTTTATTCATACACATACACATTTTTGCTTTTGTCATCATATTTAGGATAAACACATTTGGAATTTCATTTGAATTGGACCGTATGATGGTATTTGCTTGTAGTAGCTCAATGATCCATATTTGAACTGAATGGACAATCTAAGTTTCGAGTTGGAGACACTGATTTTCAAAACTTGCACATTTTTCTGTGTGCAAAACAAACAAATTGTCGGCCATGATATCATAGTCGGCCATATGAGAGCAGAATAATTATAATTTTAGGCGCCAAAAGCTTCGAAACTTCCCGCTCACATCGAAACTTCCCTGCAATATTCCTATTTTACCCCTGCCACATGAACAGAAAAGGGCTGCTTTGGTAACTCCACTGTTTTCCCCTCTTTGCCCCCAACATTCTTCCCCAGAGCCCCTCCCCGACCCCCCAACCACGGCAATCCGCCGAATCTAGTCCTCCGCCGCAACGGTGGACCTCACACCCCGCCGGATCTACCTTCCGCACCATGGAACCCCCAACCGCCAACTCACCACTTCACCGGAGCCACTTCAGCGACTGGCTTGTCCACCGCTCTAGATCTCCTTGACCGCCATCATGGTCCACCGCACCGGATCTGCTTAACTGGCACCCTCCACCAAAGTGTAGGCCCTTCACTGACTCCCTCGTCCACCCCTTCGCTGGCCCTTCATACAAGTCCTCGTCCGACGCAACAGATCCGCCTCACCGAAAGCACTATACAACACGCCCACCGAAGCCTTCGTCCACTGCACCGGACCTGCTCCACGGACGCCATATTCAACTCCACTAGCTCTGCTTTACCGATGCCGCAACCTCATCAGGTTATTTCGATTTGTACTCCTTCGATTTTTCTCTTTATCATGCAACTGTTCACTTACCACAGATGAGCTTTCTTGTATGTCAACAGGCGCTGCAACCGTAGCACCGGAGCAACTTCAGCGACTGTGACAGCCGGCCCAAACTCAACCGCAACACGAGCACCATAGTCGATCCTTAGCTATCAAGTATGACAACGATACCCATACGCCGCTGAGAATCAGGTACTATTATCCAACGGCCGGCGCCTACATTCACTTTCCTAGCATAAGCACCACACCTTTGACTTTCTTCAGGGCATCATTCAGTTTTTCATGAGACGTGTTATTCTGCTTGCACCTGTAGGGCCATACTTCTGGCAGTGAACATGTTACATGTGTTAAATTACATACCCGTGCACATATAGTTAATATGCTTTAGTTTTGTTCTGATGCCACCTGTTGGTTCCATCAGACTGCTTAATGTTCTCTATGCTTAATTACACATCAGCAAACTAGCATGTGGTTCCGCTGCTTTTTGTTCATTTTACCCTACATTTCCTGATGCTAGCTATTACATCGCTGCTCCGAGCCTCTGTTAATTACTTGTTTGTGTGTTCTTGATCTTCCCAAGTTGCATGACTAATTTGATTCTTCTATTAATTATGGAGCTGCCAACCCCATCAAGCAAAATATTTGTTCTCTTGGTGCTGGCACCTCGAACAAGCATAAAAATAGAAGGAACCAGATATATTGTCGTGTATGCACACACCCTTCTTTCATTAGTTTAGATGAACCATTGATGATCAATTCGGACCAGTGCATGCGATTAAAATTAATTTTACCTAAATAGATGATGCAGAATAAACTACAACAACTAGATTTGCAACCACGGGATGCCGACGATATCTTCAAATAACATTGCAACAGCAGCTAGGCTTCAGAGCAACATATGGTAAGCCAGTGTGTTTTAGTACATGTTAAATGTAATGCGAGTGGGCTGCTTTCTTGGCTTGTGCCCTCAACGTGTAATCCTACCGAATTACAAATAGTTTAGTTGTCTGCTTTGCTGTATTGCTTGATTCCAATGCTTGTTTGTTGTTACGTTATACCTAAGTTGGCCAATATGTCAGCAGTGCCTGCTATACTATCGTAAAGAAATGCATGCCTATTTCATTTGAGTCCTTAACTTTTCCTCTCAACTTCATCACAAGACTGTCTTCGTAGTTTATATGAGGCCACACCGTTAAGTGCTTTCTCAGATTATTTCAACTGCTTAGATGCCTTGGCAACTTAAATATAGCGGCTGTACACTCCCTTTCAACTTTCATCTTACCATTTTAATTTCTTTTCGGCTGATGCTGCTTTGAACCATTTAAATATAGTTTGCCATGCTCGGCAATAATTCGTCCGTCGTTTACAATGTAAGCTTACTGCCTGGATCATACGATAACTATCTCTTACTTATGTCCAGCGGAAACCTTTCACGATGCCGTTCACACTAGGACACAATGTACAACCCCAAAATCTATTTGTGGAAGTAGTGCGCCATCCATGTTACCAGATGGTAGTAGTTCAGAGGCAACACCGCCGGAGAGCAGTCTGAGCACAAATATTATAGTGCTTGAGGCTCTACTAGAGGCAGAAAGAGATGGTGTGGCTGCCATGAATGAGGTAATCTTTATCTTGAGGTTGGAAATTACAGAATTAGCGGCATGCATTATGCAAGCAACCCAAGAATTGGAGGAAGTAAGAATGTTGAATTTGAAGATGGAGGAGGTCCTGCTATTTCTGCTATCTGAAGCCCAAGGTAATCCCGGTTCTTCTTTAGATACAAGTTGAAATTGTCATTAGATTATTGTACTTGCATGTTGTGTCATGTCTCTGAATGGATTATGTTGCAAGACCCCCTATGTTGTCCAGAATTCCATGTTGTCCATGTGTTGCAATGATCCGAATTTTTTAGGCAAGGTAATCCTCACTACTTGTATGATTGACATAAGGTGAACTGTTTTTCGTTTGAGCATATTGTATTGGATGAAATAACCGTTTGAATCAGAGTGTATCCAACCTACTGAATTCGAAGATCACGGTATTTCTAAATCATAATCATATATAAAGGTGGAATAAATCTTTGTTGTGGTTTTGAAGAAATAAATAACAAAACATATAATTATCTGTTTATATTCGTAATCGAATAGAAACTGGATTTGAATTTAATTTGCCAGGTCCCAGGGCAAACGTGAATGCTAATTCTCCCAAGTTTTGAACGAAGCGGCTATACACCCACTATAATTTGTGGGCTGCCCGAAGCAAGTGTTTGCGAGATGGAAATTACTGTCTACCCCTGACACTTGACATCCTTATCGACCAGATTTACACTGTTGTCGATAGGGGTAGACTAGGAACTTCAATCAGACGTGACACGACGGCCTCTGAGCCCATTCAGACACGGTGGGCGCCAAACGTGGGCGGCAAAACACCTTTGATCCAAGCTCGTCCGAAAGACATGTGTCTCTTCCTCCATTTCCCCATTCATACACGGTGGGCGGCAAAACAAACTCTCCTCGTCCGAAATCGATGTAGGCTAATATTTTAAATAGGGCAGATGTGTAACTTCCATCAGATGTGACACGACCGCCCTACCTGTCAGCCCCGTTCATACCTCGTGGGTGCCAACCGTGGACGGCAAAACACCCTCTCCTCGCCCGAAATAGTTATCGGCAAATATTTGGGAGATGCGAGATTACCGTCCTATCCCCAATCGACGCGGTGTCTGAAATTTTAAACGACGGATAAGTTCGTAACTTTCCCCCATTTCAGAGAAGTGTGTCCCAAAGTTTGAGATCACCCCCCTCCCCTCCATTTCCCCATTCATACACCATCGGCGGCACGAGAACCTCCGCACTGCGGCCAGCCTCCTCCGCCCGACACCCCATCCTCCACCTTGCCGGAGCCACTACCCCTACCCCGTCGTCCACTTCAAGAGATGGACGTCTCTCATCCACGGCGCTAGACCAGGATCCTTTCATCGCCTCCTCTCGCTTCATCGACGATGTCGTCCACCTTGTCATTTCTGCTCCTACGACCGCCTCATCCACGGCAACAGGATATATCTCCCGACCCGGCTGTCTGCCGTCTAAAGTCTTCTTCCCCTCCGCCGACGGCCATCGCAACCGCAGCACCCTCAACGTATCAACATAGGGCTACACAGCGTCACAAGAGAGGTGGCACTCTTCCATATGTGCTTAAGTTATTGATCTCACCCGGAAAATAGATCGTCATTTGTTTACTGTACTTTTCTTGTCCATACCAAATCGTAGTGGCTAGTTGAAAGCAAACATTGGTTGGGAAGTAGCTTTGTCCGGTTTGCACCTTTAGATCTGCCATGGCACGGGCACTATACTCGTAAAGCTTATGGTTTCCCCCCTTTATATTCACTACCATCATCGTAGGTGCTTCGTGTCGTGCTAGCACTGCTCCTCAAGACCTCAACCCAAAGCTTACGTGTTCAAATACGAATCTGATATGATGCTCATATCACTAAAATAGAGAACGTTTAATTGGTCACCTAATGTTCCTATATTCGTTTCGAAAAGCATGTGCGCCACCCACTGCTCTAGATAGTTCCACTTTCCTAATTTTTCTCTTGATGCTTAGGGTTTTCCCCTTTTATCTACTCTACTATGATCTCCGTAGGTGCTTTCTGTCATACTAGCATTACTCCACCCTTCAAGCTAAACAACACAAAACTCAGAATTCAAAAGCTTAGTTGTTCAAATATGATTGTGATATGATACTGATATTAGTTAACCGACCCATTTAATTGGTTAGCTAAAGGTCCCACTTGAGTTTCCAAATGCATGTCACGACATATAGAGAGACAGCATAATTGCATTTCTTTGTCACTTGTTGACCGTACTTTCTTGTCCATACCAAATCTGAGTTGTTATTTCAAAGCAAACATCGGTTGCTAACTACCCTTTGCGTGGTTTGCAGCTTCAGATCTACCATCCCACTGCCACGGTCAAGACTGTACTGATCATGCTTATGTTTTCCCCCATTTTATGATGACCACAATCAACCTACGTGGTTCATGTCGTAATAGCACTGCTCCACCCATCGAGCTAAACAAGCTTAGTTGTACAAATTCATATCTGATAGGGTTATTTAAATCTATGCCCCTCGTCTCTTAGTTGTGCTCACTTTTCCCCATTCGTTAACTTTTTACTCACTTTTCCCCATGACTCAAAATTTTTGCCTTCACATTTTCCTCACTTTTGCCCCTGAAAAAGTGCTCAAAACCAAGGCAAAATGAGCGAGTGGGGAAAACTGAGCACAACTAAGGAATTGGGGGCACAGATGGAATAAGCCCTATCTGATATTATTGCTGATATTAGTAAAACTGAGAGATGTTTAATTGGTTAGCTAAATGTTCCTACTTTAGTTTCGAAATGCATGTGAGCCACATATGGAGAGACCGGAAAGAATAGTATTTCTCTGTGCACTCTGGTTCATCATGGGTGGCCAACCGACATTGTATTGAAACACTTGTAATATCTTCAATCTGCTTGCTCTTCTGCTCTTCTTTAAGATGATACTCTTCTCTTGCGGTCGACTAGTCAGGTCGAGTTGTTCTCCCTTAGTATATTTTGAATCTGTCAGGTCAGGTCGACTTGTTCTTCTTTACTATATGTTGAAGGTATCATTTGCGAAGTGTCATCACTTCTGGAGCTCTCATATTTTGAGTAGTAGGCCACATTATATTAACGCACACAACAAATTACAGCATGCATGGCATCTTTTAAAAGAATTGCAGAGATATCACAAAGGGGTTTACAGGGAGGCTGTATTGGATTAGAATCACTTCTGCATTACAAAGAAAATCTCACTTGTTTTTATGTTTTCTGCATGTCAGATATTGAACATTATCAAAATGAATATGAGAATGGACGCACGAGAGGAATATTGCGGAATGATCCACTGGCTAACAAACTTGGCATAGTGGAGGATGGCCTATCTTATTCGCCCATCAAGGTGCTTGCTCTAACTTTGCAAAGTTGTATTGGTCGCACATATTTTGCATCTGACCTCTTGCATTTCTTCTACTTTGTTACACCATCTGCTTAGTTTAAGCATCATATATGAGTATATGCCATAACTATCCATTTTCTGTACCTATTCCATGTGTCGTCACACTATGTTTTTCCAGTCAAATGTTGTTCTTTCGTGATAGATGTCCAAAAGGAAGAGGGTGAGTGCAGATCCTCAAGGAGTACAAACTAGGTATTTGGAAAAGGTAGTGGTACCTGTTAAATCAGATAGATCAGCAGCCACAGAAAACACAGGCCCAACTGTACCACACTTTACCCCTACTCCAGTGGCCAAACCCCTATTAGAACTGCTGGGAGCCCAGCGTCACGTACTATCTATGATATCAATTCAAAATTTGAACTCCTAAATTTCTGCTTGTGCCTTACCTTCTCTCTTGTATGAAAACTAATTTCAGATGAATCTCCATGCTCAAAGGATCATATGATCTCAAACCAATAATGGGCTCCGCATTGCTCTTGTCAGTACCTCTCTCCCTTTTGCCTTGTAACGCTATACTTAATTAATTGCTATTTGATTATGTATCATCAGTCTGCACCTGAGCTTCATTATCCTTTGTTTCTTCTAATATTACTTGATCTATATTTACTCTTTGCAAAACGTAGAATAATGGCAACGCTTATAAAGAATTTTCTTTGGGGAATTTATTGAATTATCCTTCCATTAACATGGAGAAGGGCTTTGACCAACCCGTGTTAACATGTAATGTAAGTTCATCCTTCTCAAGCCTTCAAACTTTATTCTAGTATAGATTTGGATAGGCATCATTGCCTCCACTGCTGTTTGCTTTGCTGTTTACATCTGATTGGATGTTTGCAACAACTACCAGTTTCAAATTGTAGTTGTACAAACATGTTCCTTATGCAGAATAGATCCATTTATTTGCTTATATAATTGTGAAACCTGTTACGTGTCTCCTTGTTTCTCTTTCAGAGTCGTATCTCTTACGCCAGGCAGAACTTTAGGGAAGATAGTGAGATAAACCATCTTGAGGACAGCGAGATGACCCCAAGGTTCTGTCTTGATGAAGACAGTGAGTTGAAGCTACTCACCAGCAGGTGTGAGACAACCTCTGTGCAGTCGCTGCCTTAATCAGTTCGACTTCTTTAGTCTCAACTTAAAGCGGAAAGTCTTGCTTCAACTCAGGTCCGACTTGAAGTCAAAGATGCAATGAAGATGTCAGAGGACTGCCATGCACACCATCATGCCTTAAATCTAGTGTTGATGCATCTATCGTTGACACAACTGAGGTCTAATCAGCTTCTTCAGCTGTTTGGGGGGGCCGACCTGGCCAGGCCTAGTGCCTTCTGAAGTGCACTCAGTTTTGTGTATTCTTTTGTCGGTGCGTTTATTTGCACTGGTGGTGAACTTTGATGCCCAGTGCTTGTAATATGTGTGATAGCCGTGATAGCCTAGCGTAAGTTGCTTGCTTGTTTATTTCCTTGTTGTCTTGTTTATTTGTTTTCTTGTAGTCATTGCAGTTCTTTTTCCGCGGTTTGCTAGTGGCTGCAATAACCTATTTTTTAAAACAAGGCCACAATAACCACGGGCTAATATTTACTGTAGTGACACTGGGCCTCCTACGGGCCGTAGAAATAGTGGGCCTTCTACGGGCCGTAGAAACAATGGGCCTTCTACGGGCCGTAGAAACAATGGGCCTTCTACGGGCCGTATCATCAATGGACCTTATACAGGCAGTATGATCGATTGGCCAGACATGGGCCAATAACAAGCCGCATTATGGCCATAAACGGGCTAGAGTTGGAATCGTCCGTTCATGGGCCAACCATAACGGGCCATCATTAATAGGTCGTATTTCATGACGCTATGAAAACGGCCCAATGTGTTAACGGACCACAAACGGGCCGACTGTAACCATGGGCTGAATTTGGCCCATAAGCAGAAAATGACAGTAACGGGTCGTAAGTAAACAAATGCTGGAAATGAGCCCAAGAATATATGGGCTTTGAGAAGGCCAAAAGATAACATGGGCTGGAAACGGCCCAACGGAATAACGGGCCCTTAATGGGTATAAAGTGATACATTGTTCATTACGGGCCAGTTTCACCATGGGCCGTTAATGGGTGTAAAGTGATACACTATTCAATACGGGCCAGTTTCACCACGGGCCGTTAATAGGCCAAGAGTTACATTGGGCCTCATATGGGCCGAAAGACGTCATGGGCCATACATGCGCCAGAAGTGAAAATGGGCTGGAATCATATTGGGTGGCCCAGATGACGCTACTGGGCCTAATTCGGATAGGGCATAACGGGCCTTGGGTTAGCGGGCTATAAATGGGCTATATGGGAATAGGCCATTAACAGGCTTTACATGGGCCGGCCCGCCACCTTTTGACCAACTCAAACGGGCTGGCCTTTTCACAGGAATGGGCCTCTGTTGGGCCATGCCACATGTCGACGTATCATGGGCGCCTTCTGTCCAATGAGTGGATGACATCTGTCCCAACGGTGAGCCGACACGTGTTTCCTCCAGCCAATGATGATTTGACATGTGGAAAATCCCCATTGGTCGGGGCTGTTAATGGGTTATCGGATCCAAAACCCGACCCGATAGCTTAATGGCGTTCCGTTACGGTGGATGCCACGTGTGGTCACCCTTGACGAAAGCACTTCTGTGACGCGCGATTTATCGTCATGGAAGTGGACACTTCTGTGATGATAATTTTGGTAATGTCATGGAACACTTCTACGATAGCACAGGTATGACTATCTTGATTCTGTCATAAATTTGTCATGGATGTACATGCATTAAAAAAATGCGACCTACTATGACAAACACGTATCATCATGGAAGTGTATTTTTTTTGTAGTGATGCACGAGAGAAAGTTAGTGGTAGCTACAAAGGTTAGAGGATTGTGTTGGTGTAAGAGACTAACAAAGATCATAATTTGATATGAAAGTGGATTCATATATTTGAATAGGAGATCATAGTGTTTTAAACATATGCATGCATGAATATAGCGGTGATACGTGTGTTGTGGTTTTGCACATGTTATACCATAATGTGATAATGCATGGCGTTTGCAACTCACAGCTAAATGTCGAACAATCTAAACCATACTATACATCGAACAATCTCACATTTTATTTGAATTTGTGATAATGTGTGGCGTTTGCAGCTTACAACTAAATATCAAACAATCTAAACAATACTATATATCAAACATTCCCACATTTTATTTGAATTTGTGGTAATGTGTGGTGTTTGCAACTCACATCTAAATACTTGTAGGCGCAGGGGGCGGGGCATCATACATAATGTGATAAACACATTATACATATGAGACATGGTATAGATTATGAAGATCTAGTTAGAGCTTGAAATGTATTGTGATTTGAAATCAACATAATATGGATTCAAAAAATCGAGTTGGAGTTCATATAGTACACATAGTTCATATGTAACTCGAGACTAATCATGTGGTTTGCTGTGAAGATATTGCACAAACGATGGTTTAACTTGACAATAATGATGATTGTAGATCTTATTAAAACATAGAAACAAATTCAAATGCTTTGACTTCACAACAATCATTATTGTAGATCTTATTCAAATAGAGAAACGAATTCAAATTTAGTTCATATTGAAGCGGTAGTATATACGTTTGGAATGCACCAAAATGTTCATTTGAGTAGTAGGTTGCATGCATTATACACGTAGCGAAATATTTTAATTGAACATAACGTGAATTGAAAGTTTTGAATGACATTTGTAGTGCAAATTGATTTGGTACAGTACATGTTAGGCTTGTTCGGAAATTTCAACCCGCGCCTCGTTAGCCTAAAATATTTAAGATATATCTTTGTCTCGTTGTGCTCCGACAACTCCCTCCATCTCAACCCGCGCTTTGCTATTCCAAAATTACAACACGCACGAAAACTCCCACCTCCTTTGAAATCCCGACACGCGAAATGCCCGTGGTACCCCTGAACGAAAGAACCGCCTGAAATCGGTGGGGGTCCTTTCGTAACTTACCCCACATTTCGGACAAGCGCGTCCCTAAGCCATGGTTCCCCACTCCCATCTCATCTGCCCACCCATTCGTACACCGAGGCCGCGAAAACTCGCGAAGCCCCACACCCTCCTCCGTCCGCCACCCAGCCAGAGCCTCTTCCCCGATGACATCGTCCACAGCAACACCTCGACGTCCCTCATCCGCCGTACCGGATGAGAATCCATCGTCAATCCAGTCATCCTACCGGTTCAGCCACCCCGTCCTCCACCTCCAAGGAGTTGCCCTGACATTCCCCTCGTCTTTTGCGCCACCTCCATTTCCACACTGCCGCTTCACCTGCACCACCGGAAGAGCATCATCATCACCGTTTCCTCGGATGAAGCTACGGCCTAATCGGCGCCACCAAAGAGGTTGTACACTAATCGCCGCATTTTCTCCTTGATTCGATCTCACGGTGCTGCCGGCGCTCGGTCGCTAGCCGACATGGCGCGGCTCCAGCCACGGCGGCGTCGCCAGCCGCTTCCTCCATGACGTCGCTCCCTCGGCGGCGACGTCCACATCAGTAGGAGCTGCTGCTACTTTAGCTCTCGATCGTGTTGTTGTTCTGCTCATGCTCTCGGTTCCCTACCTGGTCTGCTCTCGCTATTGCTCTTGCTCGCGCTGCTGCTCTTGCTTGCGATGCTGCTCTGATTTATCTACACTTCAGTCGATGGAATCGACTTTTTGGTCAGCCGATTTTATGGGGTGGGGGGCTCGCTGAAGTTAAGGAAGAACCAGCCGCAGTGGGGAGGGGGGCTCGCCTGAGAGGTACCCCACTATCTATCTTAGGGTCCAGGGTGGGGGCGGTGGGGTGGGCATCGCCGGAGAAAAAGCTTGGCACGGGGGGGCCTAGAGGGATGACCGGGGCGGCGGCGGACCGGCGGTGGGGAGTCTTTTCGGGGCGGGCAGGGGCGGCTGTTTGGCCGGTGGGGGTTGGCGGCTCACGGGGGTGGAGGTTGAAGATGAACCGCAGGCCCTTGATTTCGTATCCAACGACTGCAAAATTGACTGACTAGAGATGAAAAAGTCAGTCGACTGACATGTAGCCTCACCTCTAGGGTGTTCAGTTTCGACAGTAATATTCAGTTTCGGCAGCAAAATTCAATTTCGACAGTTAAGTTAAGTTTCAACAGTTAAATTCAGTTTCGACAGTTAAGTTCAGAGATGAGCGGCTGATGTATTTTACATCTAGCACTTCGTGGTTATGTATTTTACGTCATCTATTGGAGATGCTATTAGAATTCCACTCAGGTTAATGTTGTCTCTCTTGTCCTGCTTCAGCCTCGGCGTCGTACAACTCACCGGAGCTGCTCCAATGACGAAACTCTCCATCACAGTGGAGCAGTACCTCGGGCTCCATCTCCAGACGCCTAGGATCTTCTTCCCCTCCTCCGACAGCCAAGTCAGCCGGAGCATCCTCACCAGCCAACCCAATCACACTGAGATCGACATGGCTTCGCCAAAGAGGTTGTACACTTGTTGCATCTCTTTTTTACTCTACATGTTATATATATTGTCCACTGAGCACATGGAGTAACGGGAAATACGATTAATTTATCCTATTATATGACAAGCAGTGAGGTACCAGGCAACTTAGCTATCCGTGATGGACTCTCTTGAACGCCATCATTATTTATCTCTACGCGTTTGACTTGTGCATTTGTCGATGGCCTTGGTAGTTGAGCTAGTAGGGCAGTGGCATGGGTCCAAAGTAATAGAAGTAGCACAAACACATTTTTTTAGTGTAGGATTTTCCTTGCTCAAGCCTACCTACTAGAATCGCCGGTGCTTGAAAGGAAAAGTGAGTGAAAAACATAGGAATTGGAAAGTTTCCTATGGTAGTACTATTCATGAATTTGGTTCAAAGGAACGGAGCAAAGGAAAACTATAGGATTTGTTCCTTTAGTGTCTCCTTGAAAGAAAAACCGTAGGAATTTTAATTTTCACTTGTCCTCCTTTTTCAAATTCCTATTCATGAAGCACAAGACTAAGAGATAGTAGCATAATAGCATTATAACCGTACATTTTCTTGTGGTTTGACTTAATCTCACCATGCTTCTTTGCATCCTGTGATCTTCCAATTCTTGTGAATCAAACACCCAGATTGGCAGAAATCCCGTGTTTTTAAATTCTCTGTTTTGCACGTGCATTCCTATCCTATTCCTGTCTATTTCCTATCCCTGCATTGTTGGAATCCTCCAATTCAAACGAGCCCTTACAAAATTACTTCTCTTATAGATAGTTGTCAAAGAAAACCTTGCGTGGTTTGTCCCACTCCTGCTACGCCGCCGTCCACCCCAACTCAGCTCCTCCAACGACAGAAGGGTCCAGCACAGCAGGGATCTGGCCTCCAGACTGTCTTTCGCCGTCTCAGATCTTCTTCGCCGCCGCCGACAGCCATGAAAACTGCATTACCATCATCAACCGAGCAGATGACCTCGAGGACTACACGGGTCCGCAAGAGAGGTCGCACTCTTTCGTGTCTGCTTACGTTATGCATCGCTTAATATTACATGCTACTTTATCATCATGTTCACCTATTAGACTCTGAGTCAGCTCCAAACTAATGGTCAAACTTGAGTTTTTGAATGGTTGTGTGGTACATATCGGGGCCGCAATCAATAGTATCTATCTAATATCTGGTTAATCTCCAGTGTCTACTATGAGTTTCATGTTGGGTGGGAAACAAACAGTAAAGAAGCCATTATCTGTATTTTTAACTGAAGCCATTATCTGCCTGCTATTATTGGCTTTGGGCCTATCCACAGGTTGCTACCATCACTCTGGATTTCTGCATGCACTCCTTACATAATCTCACTATGTTTTATTCCTATGCATGACAGTTATTGTAAACAATGGAACTAAACATGTAGAGCAAAAGAGACGAGCCTTGCGTGGCAATAAAATTTCATCACTACAAGAAATATGTCAACTAGTGACCTTCTGTCAGTGACCCTGGAAGAATTGGTCATAGATCTATGACCATTTGAGACCAATTGGTCAAAAGTTGTTCGTGGGGCTCCAAACCCTAAACCACTGCGACCATTTTGGTCAGAAAGGTCATAATTTCCTTACACGAAATGGTTATAAAGCAAATAGCGCTGGTCCACTGCCTTATTTCTAGTTGTTAACAACCAATATAGGTGGTCATAGCCTTGTAAATTGTGGTGGGTTGTGATGACTAGGGGCCATCTCATCAGTTTTGCATATGTGTCATGTCCATGTGTCAATTTTTGCCCTAGGTTGTGAAGCAACCTATATTTCTGTTATTCCAAAAATTCCCAAAAAATTCTCATAAATTGTTTGGATCATATCTTCATCAAATATGTCAAAAACATTCCTTGCCTAGTTCAAAAATAATTCAACAATATTCATTTTACTATTCTGTTCAGAGCAGCACTTTGTGAAGGAAGTGTTATTTATATATTATTTATTTCCCTAGAAAATTGAGAAGACATTCTTCTTAGTATATGATCATCCTTAGCCAAAACTCACGCCCATTGGCCATGTGCATTTCCTGTACCGCTAATCAAACACTTGGCTGCTAATTCATGTTTGAGCATAGTTCGGTCTCCTCATGAGAATCTTATGTTATAATTTTCTTCCTAGCACCTACCTGGGGAGTGCCTGATACGTCTCCAACGTATCTATAATTTTTGATTGTTCCATGCTATTATATTACCCCTTTTGGATGTTTATGGGCTTTATTTTACACATTTATATCATTTTTGGGACTAACCGACTAACCGGAGGCCCAAGACGTATTTCTGTTTTTTTTGCCTATTTCAGTATTTCGAAGAAAAGGAATATCAAACGGAGTCCAAACGTAATGAAACCTTCGGAAGCGTGATTTTAGGAACGAACGTGATCCAAAGGACTTGGAGTGCAAGGCAAGAAGCAGCTGAGGCTCCCACGAGATAGGAGGGCGCCCCCCTGTAGGGCGCGCCCCCTGTCTCATGGGCCCCTCGGGTGTCCACCGACGTACTTCTTCCTCCTATATATACCTACGTACCCCGAAAAAATCCGGGGAGCAGACATGATGCCTATATACATGATCATGCCTAGATAATCTCATAATTATTCGCTTTTCTATCAATTGCTCGACAGTAATATGTTCACCCACCGTAATACTTATGCTATCTTGAGAGAAGCCACTAGTGAAACCTTTGGCCCCCGGGTCTATATCTTATCATATTTTCTTCCAATCTACTTTTATTTGCATCTTTACTTTTTGCATCTATATTATAAAATACCAAAAATATATTTATCTTATCATACTATCTTTATTAGATCTCACTTTCGCAAGTGGTCGTGAAGGGATTGACAACCCCTTAATCGCGTTGGTTGCGAGTTCTTAGTTTGTTTGCGTAGGTGCGTGGGAGTTTTGAGGAGCCTCCTACTGGATTGATACCTTGGTTCTCAAAAACTGAGGGAAATACTTACGCTACTATTGCTACATCACCCTCTCCTCTTCGAGGAAAACCAACACAAGCTCAAGACCTAGTAAGAAGGATTTCTGGCGCCGTTTCCCGGAAGGTCTTCGCTCAAGTCAAGACATACCAAGTACCCATCACAAACCCATCTTCCTCGCATTTACATTATTTGCCATTTGCCTCTCGTTTTCCTCTCCCCCACTTCACCCTTGCCGTTTTATTCGCCCTCTCTTTCCTAATCTCCTCCTCTCTTTTCGATTGCCTTTTTCTGTTAGCTTGTGTGTTGGATTACTTGTTGCCATGGCGCAAGATAATACCAAATTCTGTGATTTCTCGAATACCAATAATATTGATTTCCTTAGTACTCCGATTGCTCCTCTTAATGATGTTGAGTCTTGTGAACTCAATACTGCTTTGCTGAATCTTGTTATGAAAGATCAATTTGTCGGCCTTCCTAGTGAAGAAGCCGCTACTCATCTAAATAACTTTGTTGATTTGTGTGATATGCAAAAGAAGAAAGATACGGATAACAATATTATCAAATTGAAGTTATTTCCGTTTTCTCTTAGAGATCATGCTAAAGTTTGGTTCTTGTCTTTGCCTAAAAATAGTATTGATTCGTGGAACAAGTGCAAAGATGCTTTTATCTCTAAGTATTTTCCACCCGCTAAGATTATCACTCTTAGGAACGATATTATGAATTTTACACAACTTGATCATGAGCATGTTGCCCAATCTTGGGAAATAATGAAATTGATGATTCGCAATTGCTCTACTCATGGTTTGAATTTATGGATCATCATACAAAAAATTTATGCCGGTTTGAACTTTGCTTCTAGAAATCTCTTAGATTCGGCCGCGGGAGGCTCGTTTATGGAAATCACGTTAGGAGATGCTACAAAACTACTTGATAATATTATGGCTAATTATTCTCAATGGCACACCGAAAGATCTTCTAGTAAAAATGTGCATGCTATAGAAGAAATCAATGTTTTGAGTGGAAAGATGGATGAACTTATGAAATTGTTTGCTACTAAAAATACTCCTCTTGATCCCAATGATATGCCTTTGTCCTCTTTGATTGAGAATAATAATGAATCTATTGATGTGAATTTTGTTGGTAGGAATAGTTTTGAAAACAATGCTTATAGAGGAAACTTTAATGCTAGACCGTTGCCTAGTAATTCCTCTAATAATTATGGAAATTCCTACCATAATTCTTATGGTAATTTTAATAATATGCCCTCTGATTTTGAGAATAGTGTGAAATAATTTATGACTTCTCAAAAGAATTTTAATGCTTTGCTTGAAGAAAAATTGCTCAAAGTTGATGATTTAGCTAGGCACGTTGATAGACTTTCGCTTGATGTTGATTCTCTTAAACTTAGATCTTCTCCTCCTAAGCATGATATCAATGAGTCTGTCAAAGTAATGAGAATTTCCATTGATGAGTGTATGGAAAGAACCGCTAGATTGCGTGCTAAAAAAGATAGCTTTATAAAAGCATGTTCTTCTAGTTTCCATGAAAATAATGATGAGGATCTTAAATTTATTGATGCGTCTCCTATTAGATCTATGTTTTGCAATATGAATTTTGATGATTATGGGACTGATGATGAGTCAAATTTACCTAGAAGGAGTCCCAAGAATTCAGAGTTTTTAGATCTTGATGCTAAATTTGGTAAAAGTGGGATTGGAGAGGTTACAACTTTAAATAGTATTGAACCCACTATCTCGGATTTCAAGGATTTTGATTATTATAATTGTTCTTTAGAAGGTTGTATTTCCTTGTTGCAATCCATTGTTAATTCTCCTCATGCTTATAGTCAAAACAAAGCTTTTACCAAACATATTGTTGATGCCTTGATGCAATCTTATTATGAAAAACTTAATTTGGAAGTTTCTATACCTAGAAAACTTAATGATGAGTGGGAACCTACTATAAAGATTATAATTAAAGATTATGAGTGTTTTGCTTTGTGTGATTTGGGTGCTAGTGTTTCCACAATTCCGAAAACTTTATGTGATATTCTAGGTTTACGTGATCTTGATGATTGCTCGTTAAATTTGCACCTTGCGGATTCCACCAGTAAAAAGCCAATGGGAAGGATCAATGATGTTCTCATTTTTGCAAATAGAAATTTGGTGCCCGTAGATTTTATTGTTCTTGATATAGATTGCAATCTTTCTTGCCCTATTATACTTGGTAGACCTTTCCTTAGAACGATTGGCGCGATTATTGATATGAAGGAAGGGAATATTAGATTCCAATTTCCATTAAAGAAAGGCATGGATCACTTTCCAAGAAAGAAAGTCAAATTACCTTATGAATCTATCATGCGGGCTACTTATGAATTTAGTGCCAAAGAGGGCACTCGTTAGATCTATATTTGCTTTTATGCCTAGCTAGGGGCGTTAAACGATAGCGCTAGTTGGGAGGCAACCCAATTTTTCTTTATGTTTTTTTCTCCTATTTAGTAATAAATCTTGCATCTACCTTCTGTTTACATGTGTTTTTATCTTTTAGTTAGTGTTTGTGTCAAGTAGAACCTATAGGATAACCTATGATGATAGTTGATTTGATTCTGCTGAAAATCAGAAACTTTGCACGCACAAAAATAATTTTTTAAATCACAGGAACGTTATTTTGTGTTGATTCTTTTTGCTTCTGATCAATAAAAAAATTGTCCAAGACTTCCTATTTTGGTAGGATTTTTAGAGTTCGAGAAGTTTGCGTTAGTTACAGATTGCTGCAGACTGTTCTGTTTTTGATAGATTCTGTTTTTCGTGTGTTGTTTGCTTATTTCAATGCATCTATGGCTACTAAATTAGTTTATAAACCATAAGGAAGTTGGAATACAGTAGGTTTAACACCAAAATAAATAAAGAATGAGTTAATTTTAGTACCTTTTGTGGTGGTTTTGTTTTCTTTCACTAACGGAGCTTATAAGATTTCCTGTTGAGTTTTGTGTTGTGAAGTTTTCAAGTTTTGGGTAATGCTTTTATGGACTATGGAATAAGGAGTGGCAAGATCCTAAGCTTGGGGATGCCCAAGGCACCCCAAGATATTCAAGAATAGACAAAAGCCTAAGCTTGGGGATGCCCCGGGAAGGCATCCCCTCTTTCATCTTCGTTCATTGGTAACTTTACTTGGAGCTATATTTTTATTCGCTACATGATATGTGTTTTGCTTGGATCGTCATGTATTATATTAGTCTTTGCTTTTTAGTTTACCACAATCATTTTTGCTGTACACACCTTTTGGGAGAAGCCTATTTGATTAGAATTTGCTAGAATACTCTATGTGCTTCACTTATATCTTTTGAGGTTCATAGTTTTTGCTCTAGTGCTTCACTTATATCTTTTAGAGCACGGTGGTGTCTTAATTTTGAAGAAATTTCTAGTCTCTCATGCTTCACTTATATCTTTTTGAGAGTCTTTTAGAACAGCATGGTATTTGCTATGGTTACAAAGTTGGTCTTAGAATGATGAGCATCCAAGTTGGGTATAATAAAAACTATCATAGAAAAAGAATTGGATGCTATGATCAACTTGATGCTTGATAATTGTTTCGAGATATAAAGGTAGTAATGTTAGGGTCATGCTAGTGGGTAATTATTAAATTGAGAAATACTTTTGTTGAAGTTGGCAAGTCCCGTAGCATGCACGTATGGTAAAAGTTGTGTGACAAATTTGTTGCATGAGGTGCTCTTTTGATTGTCTTCCTTATGAGTGGCAGTCGGGGACGAGTGATGGTCTTTTCCTACCAATCTATACCTCTTGGGGCATGCGTAGTAGTACTTTGCTTCGAGGGCTAAGTAGACTTTTGCAATAAGTTGAGTTCTTTTTGACTAATGTGAGTCCATGGATATACGCACACTCATCCTTCCACTTTGCTAGCCTTTATTATCATGGGACAAATGCATTTTTGCCCCTAGTTGGAACCTACCCACAGGTTTTGCCCTTACTTTTCGACTCTGCTCAATTTTGCCCTTAGATTTTGCTCCGAGGTCACCCGAATGCCCTTTGACCGTTTGACCAATACTTTGAAAATTCATAAAAAATTGATATGAGATTAGAAAAATGCAAATAAGATATCAAAATGTTCAGATAAACATTACCTTTATGTGTATGTCATTTGCATTCAGGACAAAAGTACCGTTTAAACAACCTAAGGTTATTAATGTTATTAGCATTATTAAAAACAAAAAGGTATGAACAATAACTTTTTCAAGAACAAAAATTACACGCAAATGCACGTGACGTTTTATGAACAGCCTAATATCTTATTTGCATTTTTTTCGAGTTCATATCAACTTTATATGATGTTTCTAAATAATGGTCAAAGTTGTCTGAGCGTTCATCGCAAGTTGATATGAACTCAGAATAATGCAAATAAGATACCAGAATGTTCAGAAAACGTCACCTACACTTGCATGTAATTTTTGTTCCTAAAATAATATCTGTATACCTTTTTATTTATAGTAATGCTAATAACATTAATAACCTTAGGTTATTTAAATGGTACTTTTGTCCTGAATGCAAATGACATACACATAAAGTTAATATTTATCTGAACATTTTGATATCTTATTTGCATTTTTCTGAGTTCATAGCAATTTGTTATGAATTTTCAAAGTATTGGTCAAACGGTCAAAGGGCATTCAAGCGACCTCAAAGGAAAATCTAAGGGCAAAACTGAGCAGAGTCAAAAAGTAAGGGCAAAACCCATGGGTAGGTTCCAACTAGGGGCAAAAATGCAATTATCCCAATTATCATCACGCAACTTTCGCCGGTATCATAAACCCTTTATTTACCTTCCTCAAAACAGCCACCATACCTACCTATTATGGCATTTCCATAGCCATTCCGAGATATATTGCCATGCAACTTTCCACCATTCTGTTTATTATGACACGTTCCATCATTGTCATATTGCTCTTTTGCATGATCATGTAGTTGACATCGTATTTGCGGCAAGGCCACCTTCATAATTTTCATACATATCGCTCTTGATTCATTGCATATCCCGGTACACCGCCGGAGGCATTTATATAGAGTCATATCTTGTTCTAGCTTTGAGTTGTAATTCTTGAGTTGTAAATCCATAAAAGTGTGATGATCTTCATTATTAGAGCATTGTCCTAGTGAGGAAAGTATGATGAAGACTATGATTCCTCCACAAGTCGGGATGAGACTTTGGACTTTCCAAAAAGAAAAAAAAATGATAAAAGGAAAAAAATGAGAAAGTCCATAAAAAGAACGGCCAAGGAAAAAAAAGAAGAAAAAAAGAAAAAAAGAAAAGAAAAAAATTGAAATGAGAGAAAAAGAGAGAAGGGACAATGCTACTATCTCTTTTTCCACACTTGTGCTTCAAAGTAGCACCATGATCTTCATGATAGAGAGTCTCCTATGTTGTCACTTTCATATACTAAGTGGGAAATTTTCATTATAGAACTTGGCTTGTATATTCCAATGATGGGCTTCCTCAAAATGCCCTAGGTCTTTGTGAGCAAGCAAGTTGGATGCACACCCACTTAGTTTCTTTTGTTGAGATTTCATATATTTATAGCTCTAGTGAATCCGTTGTATGGCAATCCCTACTCACTCACATTGATATCTATTAATGGGCATCTCCATATAGCCCGTTAATACGCCTAGTAGATGTGAGACTATCTTCTCCCTCTTTTTGTCCTCACAACCACCACCATATACCACCATAGTGCTATGTCCATGGTTTGCGCTCATGTATTGCGTAAGAGTTGAAAAAGCTGAAGCGCGTTAAAAAGTACGAAACAATTGCTCGGCTCTTCATCTGGGTTGTGCATGATGGGAGTATTTTTGTGTAATGAAAATGAAGCATGGCCTAACTATATGATTTTGTGGGGATAAGCTTTCTTCGGCTATGCTATTTTGATAGGACATGATTATTTGTTAGTATGCTTTGAAGCATTATTATTTTTATATTTATAAGTTTTTATTTTGAATCATTTGGATTTGAATATTCATGCCATAATAAAGAAAATTACATTTATATCATTTGGTAGCATTCCACATCAAAAATTTCTTTTTTATCACTTACCTACTCGAGGAAGAGCAGGAATTAAGCTTGGGGATGCTTGATACATCTCCAACATATCTATAATTTTTGATTGTTCCATGTTGTTATATTACCCCTTTTGGATGTTTATGGGCTTTATTTTACACATTTATATCATTTTTGGGACTAACCTACTAACCGGAGGCCTAGCCCGTATTGTTGTTTTTTTTGCCTATTTCAGTATTTCGAAGAAATGGAATATCAAACGGAGTCCAAACGGAATGAAACCTTCGGGAGCGTGATTTTTGGAACGAACGTGATCCAGAGGACTTGGAGTGCAAGGCAAGAAGCAGCCGAGTCTCCCATGAGATAGGAGGGCGCGCCCTCCCCCCTGTAGGGCGCGCCCCCTGTCTCGTGGGCCCCTCGGGCATCCACCAATGTACTTCTTCCTCCTATATATACCTACGTACCCCGAAAACATCCAGGGAGAAGACGAAACACAATTTCCACCACCGTAACCTTCTGTATCCGCGAGATTCCATCTTGGAGCCTTCGCCGGTGTTCTGCCGGAGGGGAAATCGACCATGGAGGGCCTCTACATCAACATCCTTGCCCCTCTGATGAGTTGTTAGTAGTTTACCACAGACCTACGGGTCCATAGTTATTAGCTAGATGGCTTCTTCTCTCTTTTTGGATCTCAATACAATGTTCTCCCCCTCTCTTGTGGAGATCTATTTGATGTAAACTATTTTTGTGGTGTGTTCGTCGAGATCCGATGAATTGTGGGTTTATAATCAAGTTTATCTATGAATAATATTTGACTCTTCTATGAATTCTTTTATGTATGATTGAGTTATCTTTGCAAGTCTCTTCGAATTATCAGTTTGGTTTGGCCTACTAGATTGATCTTTCTTTCCATGGGAAAAGTGCTTAGCTTTGGGTTCAATCTTGCGGTGTCCTTACCCAGTGACAGAAAGGGTTGCAAGGCACGTATTGTATTGTTGCCATCGAGGATAACAAGATGGGGTTTATATCATATTGCTTGAGTTTATCTCTCTACATCATGTCATCTTGCTTAATGCGTTACTTTGTTCTTATGAACTTAATACTCTAGATGCAGGCATGAGTCGTTCAATGTGTGGAGTAACAGTAGTAGATGCAGGCAGGAGTCGGTCTACTTGTTATGGACGTGATGCCTATATACATGATCATGCCTAGATAATCTCATAATTATTCGCTTTTCTATCAATTGCTCGACAGTAATTTGTTCACCCACCGTAATACTTATGCTATCTTGAGAGAAGCCACTAGTGAAACATATGGCCCCCGGGTCTATCTCTTATCATATTTGCTTCCAATCTACTTTTATTTGCATCTTTACTTTTTGCATCTATATTATAAAATACCAAAAATATATTTATCTTATCATACTATCTTTATTAGATCTCACGTTCGCAAGTGGCCGTGAAGGGATTGACAACCCCTTTGTCGCGTTGGTTGCGAGTTCTCAGTTTGTTTGTGTAGGTGCGTGGGACTTTTGAGGAGCCTCCTACTGGATTGATACCTTGGTTCTCAAAAACTGAGGGAAATACTTACGCTACTATTGCTTCATCACCCTCTCCTCTTCGAGGAAAACCAACGCAAGCTCAAGACGTAGTAGTGCCCAACCCACTAGACATTCCTAGTCTGCCCAGAACGCATGGCAACACCACGGTTACGCGGTGACCACACGACGGGCATGCGAGCTTACGCACTGTATAGTTAGGGCCCTCGGCCACTGTCCAAACCTCGATGTATTGCCACCAAACCATGTATTTCTGATTAAATAGGTACTTATGTACCTAGAAATGGTTTTTGGGAAAAAATAAAGAGCAAACTATGAGGCAACTGCAGTTCAAATTTGACCTGCTTCCTGCTGAATCGGTGGAATTTGTCTTTATCACCAGAGGTGGATCAAAACTTTTGACACCCAACCATTTTGTCAGTTGTGCATTATATATGGCCTAGTATTTTATAAAATTGATTTGATCCAATTTTGCAACAAATATATGGTAGGTCGTTCACAAAAAAACTCATTTTGGGCACTCGAAAAATTGGAAAATGAATTTTTCATCCAAAGAAAATGAAAACTTCCTTAGGCAACATTGTTTGTCATTCCAAGATGCACCCTTGTGCACGATATGAGGTCATTTGAAAAAACTATGCCATGAATGTGGCCATAAGATTTATCATTTGGCTTGAATGCCATGAATCTTCACACATGATAGCTCATTTCTGAGAACACTTTTTTAAAATAATTACCGTATTGCAAGTTTAATATTTTTCTGGAAACTTGGTCACATATAATGACACAATGCGGAGGTTTTCCAATTTTTTTTTGAATTTTTATGCCCGTTTCAAAATGCGATCAAAACGGCGGGAATGACGGTTCCTAGCTAGTGGTTGAATCTTGTATTTGTTTGGTGTTTCTCTGATTAAATAGATACTTATGTACCTAGAAATTATTTTTGGAAAAAATAAAGAGCAAACTACGAGGAAGCTACGGTTCAAATTTGACCCGCTTCCAGCTGAATCGGCAGAAATTTGTCTTTTTCACGAGAGGTGGATCAAAACTTTTGACACCCAACCATTTGGTCAATTGTGCAATAAATGTGTCCTAGTATTTTTGAAAATTGATTTGGTACAATTTTGGAACAAATGTATGGTAGGTCCTTCACAAAAAAACTCATTTTGGGCACTCGAAAAAATGAAAAATGAATTTTTTGTCCAAAGAAATTGAAAACTTCCTTAGGCAACATTGTTTGCCATTCCAAGATGCACCCTTTGTGCACAATATGAGATCATTTGAACAAACTATGTCATGAATGTGGGCGTAAGATTGAGCATTTGGGTTGGAACCCATGCATCTTCACACTTGATAGCTCGTTTCTGAGAACACTTTTTTAAAATAATCGCCGTATTACAAGTTTATAATTTTTGCTGGTAACTTGGTCACATATAATGACGCAATGTGAAGGTTTTCCAATTTTTTTGATTTTTTATGCCTGTTTCAAAATGCGATCAAAACGGCGGGAAAGACCTTTCCTAGCTAGTGGTTGAATCTTGGAATTTTTTTGGTGTATCTCTGATTAAGTAGATACTTTTGTACCTAGAAATGATTTTTGGAAAAAATAAAGAGCAAACTATGAGGCAGATGTAGTTCAAATTTGACCCGCTTCCTGCTGAATTGACAAAGATTTCTGTTTTTCACCTGAGGTGGATCAATTTTTTTGACACCCAACCATTTGGTCAATTGTGCATTAAATGTGGCCTAGTTTTTTATGAAAATGATATGGTCCAATTTTGCAACAAATATATGACAGGTCCTTCACAAAAAAACTCATTTTGGGCACTCAAAAATGGAAAATTGATTTTTCATCCGAAGAAAATGAAAAATTCCTTCAGCAACATTGTTTGTCATTCCAATATGCACCCTTGTGCACAATATGAGATAATTTGAACAAACTATGCCATTCCAAAATGCACCCTTGTGCAAAAAACACAAGAGAAACAAATAGGAAAACACAACTACATAAGCTTGAAAAAGTATTTGATGTGCTCCACATGTGCTATGATTGTGAATTATAAAATTGATGTGCTCCAAATTTGCAACAAATATTTGCTAGGTTCTTTATAAAAATATCATTTTGGACACTCAAAAAATGATTCTCTTACAAAAAATTCATATCTTAGAACACTTTTTTAATGATATTAACAATATTCAAAGTTTGTTATTTTTACTGAAAAGTAGGTCACACTTGGTGACACAATGCGAAGGTTTTCTATTTCAATATTTTTATTAATTTCTTAGGTCGTCAAATACCAGACATGATTCAAAATCTTATTTTCAATTGATTACGACCAATTTAAATGGTCTTAACATCATCAAAGGGGATACTCTGTTCTGATTGGTCTAAAATTAGCTCACGCGGATCATGGCTTAAGCACCGTCGGATGCGCCCAGATCCAACGGTAGCCCACACCCCCCTCGTCGCTCTCACCCCCTCCCGAATCACCCCGTATCCCTCTCATCCTTGTCCACCTACGAAACCCTAGCCCCCTTCTCCCAATCGCCGCCGCCGCCTTCTCCCTCCCAGATCCAATCCAAGTCAGAGCCCCCGGCCTCCATCTCCATTCATGCGTGCATCGGCCACCTCCCTACGGCGGAGTTCGACCCCGTCAGTCTCCCCCGAAACGAAATCCACCACCGCCGCCTTTGTCTCCCCAACCAACCACAACCCACCGGCAACCTCCTCCCACTCTCCCTCTCCCTCACCGCCGGCGCCCCCTCCCCTCCCCTCTCGTCCTCTTGTCTCCCTACTAGGCCCCAGATCGACTCAGCCTTCTCCTTCTCAGGCCATGACCAGATCCGCACCGGTGTTCCCGCATCGGTGCCGTCATGGACCTTCCTCCTCCTTCTCCACGACCATGCTGCGGCAGAGGAGTCCTCCTCCTCCCACCGCCACCACCACCGCGCCCTCCTCCTTCCACCTCCACATCCATGCATCCATCCCTTCCTCCCTCCTCGCGCCTGAAACTGTAGCCCGCGGGAGGCCATGTCGACCGAGCTCAGGATCCGCAGCATCCACTTCTCCACCAAGAGCAAGAACAACAACGTCCGCAAGGGTATGCCATGAACCCCTTCTCTTCTTATGGCCTTCTTCATCTCCGCATCTGATTCGTGCGTGCGGCCGTCTATGCAGTCAGTTTGCTCCCTCCGATCTGCTCTACTTGCGTGAAGGGGCCCGAGCAAGGAGAAGCTGCTGCTTCAGCTTCTTCCTCCTCCCCGGTGTGTGTAGGTGGTAAGCCATCTCCATCTCCCTCCTCCTCTCTCACCCCCATCTCGTCTCTGTAGGCAAGCAGTCTGCATGTTAGCAAGCACATGAGTCAATCAAAACACATTTTTGATTAATATATATGTGTTCTGAGAGGAGAGCCGTGTTCAGGAATATATCACCGTGTGTCATGTATATTTCCTTCCCAGCTGAATTCCAAGGTTGTATTCATTTCCACGAAGAAATGTTTGAACCTTTTGCTGTAAATTTGTAGATTGATTTTAGTTGTCAGAACATTTTTTGTTGCTTGCCTGAATGAAATCAGTAGTCACTATTCAGATAACTGAATAATTAGACACTATTGTGTGTAGTCTCTATTGGAAATATATACTTTGCTTGATAGAATGGAAAATGAATAATAATTAGGAAACATATCTTTGCTAAGGATGAAATTGTAATCCCAATGTCTGATTCACTACAAATTGTAGTCCTTATCTCTGCAATTGTTGATAAATGGATGAAATTCTAGTGTATCAGTACAATCATCTCTTAAGGTTGCTTACATTTTGGTTCAGAGCACGGACGACATCCAATGTTCAGACCACAAATTGACTACTTTGTAACATTATGGTCGATGCCTTTTCTTTTTTAATCACGCCTGGTTCCATTATATCAGAATGAAACCAGAGTAGTACAAAGTCCAGCTAAATTAGTTACTATGAAGCATTATCGAATGTTGTTCTTCCCTGCTCATGCCGGCGTCCTTTTAATTCCATATGTGTTTTTGTAGTTGAATGAGTTCATTCTGGGCAGCCGGAGGTGTACAAGTTCAAGATCGGCGACCAGTTTTTTCGGAGGCCCGAAGACTCACCCCTGTACCAAGTTATCGAGATGCTACAGAAGCACAAGGATAAGTCTCAAGATTAAATCTAGCTAGCTGGCTACAGTATGCCTTATGCTCTTGTTGATTTATTTCTTTTGCGCTTTTTTGCAGTTCTAAGTTGATGAGTGAGTGATCTGGTAGTAGCTAGCTAACTGCCTCTAGATTGTAACCCTTTTATGGGATGTGTGGTTGCGCATGCGTTGTGCATTGTAAAATATGTTCTCTGTTGTTACACATCGTATTGCGATGTTGTTCATAGTTTTCTATTTGTTGTCATGCGATGCGGTCACTGAATTGCTCAAATTTGCTGGCGAAGTACTATGTAGTGTTGTTCTATGCTAGGCTACCAGGCTAGGTAACTTCTGTATCAAAATGATGGGTTCTCATCTTTACTATTATCTGCCATGGATCAACAATGATGCGTCAGAGTTAGTAGTAGTAGAGTCGGACTTGGTGCTGCCCAGTTATTAGCTCCTCGATCTGTTCCTCACAACATGGGGTCAACACTTTACCTCAAGTTGTCTGCATTTTCTCTCACACACTAGACTTCCTCATCCATAACATAATGGCAGTGCGTGAGTGAGTATTGTAGGTATGTTTGTTTTTTGGCTGGTTGTAGATGGCTTTGTATGTTATGGTAGTGTGCTTTCTCTCCCTGCTCCGCTTTCGCTTGGAGAAGAGAAGAGCAGAGCAGATCAGGGTAAGTAAAACAAACATCACTTGTTTGCAGCTAATGCGTACAAACACACTAGCAGCTCTCTTTGAATGAAATTCTTCAATCTTTCCAATTCTGATGATTTTTTAACTGTATATTTCAGAAATCCAAGGGTAGTAGTATTACAGAAGAAGTGGTGTGTGACAACACGTCTGATGCTCCGATCCTGAAGCTCTTTGGGAAGACAGTTGTTGTGAACGAATCACATCAGCTTCCAAGCAGACGGTGGTGAGGACATCGAGTTCGTCAAGGAGGAGCAGGGACGACGCAGGCGGTGGAGGAGTGGTACCAGCAGATGCCTATCATCACGCGCTCCTACCTCACCGCCGCCATCCTCACCACCGTCGGCTGCACCCTCGAGGTACGCGTCTCCCTGCGCCCACCGTAGTCCACCCGTGGGGGGCGGGCCTTTGGCCGTTCGTCGCGCGATCTGGTGCTTCTTCTGCTGAATCGAGTCGATGACCTAGTGATTGATTGATTGATTGCTGATCATCTTGCCGTACCACCTGTACCTAAACCGCAAGCTGGTGGTGCAGCACTACCGGATCTGGTGCCTCGTCACCAACTTCCTCTACTTCCGCAAGATGGGTATGTCTGTCCATGAACGACGCTCGCCTCCTATCCACTCACTGGTCCAAGTGCAAGGCGTTGTGAAATTCAGTAGGTTGGCATGGCCTAGGGCTAGGTTTGCCGAGGCTGCGTAGATTCGTTCATGCAAGTGTTGTGAATGGACGAACGATCAATAGCTCTTGATTTATAAAACATTGCATCCTACTTACGTCAACTGGTTGAGCACACCTAAGAGTATTGTGTGCAATTATTTGCATATTGAAAAGCATGCTCTATATTGTTTTGTCACATGCACTTTGGTCAATATACGATGGGAGATTTTGTACATGAACAAAAGAAACAAAGGTAAAACTATATTTATCACTTTGCATAACCTCAGTACATTTACATGCACACACACACACACATTTGACTGCTGAGTGTTTGAATTATTGGAATGTGGGGGTTGGTCTATTTATTCCCAACCGTATGTGATTTAATTAACTGAGATGTTGCAGTAGACTTTGTTGCTAGCTATTTAAGATCACTTAGATATATGAACATCATGTTGTGACAGTGGTGGTCATCGTGTTAAATAAATTGTAACACTGGTAGTCTAGTAGAAATTTTGATCAAATTGGAACTTTCATATGCTTATAAAGCTTTCCTATGAACATTCATAGGGATTTTAGCATGGCTGCTATTGACCCTTTGTACTAATATGTAATTAGTGTATGTACTCTGATGACGGTGGTGCACATCCCGCGCCAGTTCAAGGTGTCGGACTGGTTCCTGAACAGGAAGAAGGACTACAAGGACGTGAGGTTCTCCCAGGTCATCTCCAACACTGTCGACATGAAGCTCAGGGATGACCTTGAGAGGCTCAAGAAGATCAGGTATAACCTCGCCGTTCCCTGTTCTTTTCCCCCCTTACTATTGGTTGATATATGACTATGTGTCAGATTCAACTACTGAAGATGCTTGCACTTCATATCAGGATTAGCAGTTTGTGTCTTGCCTGGTAGTATACAGTTTAATTTGCTATTATTAGCTAGGGTTGTTGATAGACCTAATTTTCGGCTGGAAGTCAAATCTCCTAAACACTAGAATGCCTGAAATGTCAGGGTAGCAAGTACTAGCCATGTGCTTCATTCTATGTACCGTTCTGGTGTCTGTGAATGTATGGTCTAGCTTTTTGTGTAGAATAGTGAGTTGATGCTTCTTTCTACAGAAATACAGCATGTTAGCTCTATGGATGTTTATTTACCTGCAACTTCTGCCAGCTCTAACTTGGTTATATAACAGTTCAATTCAGTCAAATCTTTGGGGTGTTGATACACTGCTGTGCAAGTTCTATGGTATGTGAGTTCCCTCTATTGCTGCAAGCATTGACACAATATGTCATGTGCAGGGAGCTCCGCATCCGAGTCTCATCCATCCTCAGCAGCAAGGAGCTGGGCCAAGGGAGCAAGCAGCGCTGCTAGTTACTTGGGGCCAGATCGAGTAAGATGGTGCACCATGGCGTGTGGCGGACTATTTTGCTTCCAAGAGCAGTTCAGTTTATTTGAAATTAGATGTACTCGTCTACTGCCTAGTAAAAAAATTAAATGATTGTCATGTACTGTGATGTAGTGAGCTGTTGGAGTGAAATGAAATTTTATCTGCTGTTGTATGTGTTATTTTCCTGTAATGTGTTGTGTATATTTTACTTGAACATTAAATTCTCCAGAAAATGTTCTTACTCGACCCGATAGTGGCCGCGACCCAAATATGCTTGTACTATTAAGATGCCATGGCCCAAAATAACATGGGCTGAAAAGCTATTCAGAAGTACTATAAGTAGACCTCGACTCAAATAGAAAATAGAAACAAAAAGGAAACGAACTATGTGGAAAGGTAAAGTCCCATGATAGAAAAGGCTCAAAAACATCAAGGAAAAAAAATCATAAATTGGCTAAATTGTTGGGCCTGGCCCATGTAAAACACCCAATCAGACCGGGCTGAATCTTGTCAGTGAACTTTTCAATTGGTCGCAATTTAGCCATGTCATATTGCCACGTCGGATCCGACGTGGCCTGGGCAGACAGCCAGTGACCAAAAGAAAAGGTCATGGGCTCAACGACCTTCTGTTTTGGCCGTAAACATCTATGACCTTCTCACAGAGAAAGTCGTTAATTTTAGTTTACGACCGCCAGCTTTTGAACTTCTGTTTTTGGTCACAAAAAGGTCGCAAATGAAAAACAATGACCATTCAGTGACCAATAGTCAAGGTCACAAGTTGACATATTTGTTGTAGTGCATGCAGACGTCGCTCCATGGTAGGCGCAAAGGCAGCCCCCCTCCACCCATTTCGGATTGTAATCGAGAGGAAGCTATCTGTTCTGAGGGGGATTCAGAAGGAGAAGACCACTCCTATTTACCCCCTGAGGTGTTCACTCTAACATGGCATGCTGATGTTGGTTATATCATGCATATGGTGCCTTGCGTTGCTTACTTTATACATCAAATATGTCATCTGCTTAGTTTAGACATCCTTTGTGCGAATGTCATATGTTTAGTTTATTCATCGTTTATGTGAATTATGCAACGCCATCTTGTTTAGCCAGACATCATATATGTGAATTTTGCAATGCCATCCTGCTTAGCCAGTCATCTTATATGTTAAATATATCATGCCATCCTTTTTCTGTTACGTATTACATTTGTCAACAATGTTAGTACATTCAACTACCCTTCGTGTGCATCCGCCATTTGACACGGTGATGGAAAATTCTGGAGTGAAGACAAGGTCTTCAGAGAAGACTATGCTATCTGACGAAGCGCATATCTCGCTGGTTACGGATAGCTCCTCAGAGGAGAATTCAGAGACAAATGACCAGTCCTATTCCCCCCCCGAGGTGTATGCTCTAGCTTGGCAGGGTTATGTTGCTCATATCGTGCGTATGGTGTCTTGCATTGCTATGTCATTTGATTAGTTTAGACATGCTTTGTGTGAATGCCACATGTTCAGTGTCTAATTACCATATATGTGAATTATGCATTGTCATCTTGTTGCAAGACATTATATATGTGAATTATGCAATGCTATCTTATTGCAAAGGCATTATATATGTGAATTATACAATGCCATGCTGTTTAGCCAATCATCATGTATGTGAATTATATCATGCTATCCTTTTTTGTATTACGTGTTCCATTTGTCGACACCGTTTGTATATTCAACTACTCTTCCTGTGCATCAGCCATTTGAAGCGGTGATGGAAGTATCTGGAGTGAAAACAAGGTATTCAGAGCAGACAATGCTACCTGCTGAAGCAGACATCTTGCTGGTTACACAAAGCTCCTCAGAGGAGGATTCAGAGACTGATGACCAGTCCTATTCCCCCCTGAGGTCTATGCTCGAACTTGGCAGGGTTATATTACCCATGTCATGCATGTTGTCTTGCATTGCTTAGTTTTTACATCATATATGGATTGCCATCTGCTTACTTGCTTACTATATAAATCATATATTTGAATTATATCATGCCATCATGTTTACATAATAAATACACAGCATCTATCTGAATTATGGCATGGCAACCCATTTAAGAAATACATCATATAGTTATATCATCTCATCATGTTTAGTGTTTACAGTCATCATATTTTGAATTATGGCATTCTATCCGTGAATGTATGTGAATTATGGCATGCCAACCTATTTAATAAACACATTATATAGTTATATCATGTCATCATGTTTACATAGTCATCATATTTTGAACTATGTCTTTCCATCTATTTTAGTTAGCCATCATAATGTGAAATTGTGTCATGCTATCCTGTTTAGTTAGCCATCATATATGTGAAATTGTGTCATACTATCCTGTTTGGTTAGACAACCTAAATGTGAATTATTTCATGCCCTCTTTTATTCCCCACTATCCATTGCACCTGTCTATCATATAATGTCTGTACTTTCAATTACTTTTCTTGTTTATCAGCCATTTGAATTGGAGAGGGTGATGGCAGTATCTAAGGGAGTAACAACACAGTCTTTAGAAAAGATAGTTCTACCAGTTGATGTAGATAGAACCACGGTTGTACTTGCCTAGGAACCAGCTCCACCACACATAACCCAGACTATCGCAGATTGTACCCCTACCTAGTTGGACAGAGAACCAGCTACACCCCTCCTAACCCCAACCCTGGCAGATAGTAACCCAGTTCCAGTTGACACAGCACCGTCTCCACCATAGAGTACCCAAACACGAGCAGTTAGTAAGGGAACTGCGGTGCCCAAAGCACAAGGACGGAATTTGAAGGATGGAACTGAAACTCCAATGGTGCAACACGTATGTTTTAAACTTGTTTCTTTAACTGGTTTGTTGTTGTAACCTGCTCTATGTTGATTTCAGTTTCAATTGAATAAACAGTTATGTACTCATGTCATGCACATTCCAAGTGTTGATATTTCTCTATAGTTTCCCACACTATTCTGCCTACGCTTTGTCTTAAACAAATATTATTTGAACTGTATATCTATCTTGATTCGGCAACAAAAACTAGAATGATATAGACCATAAAGTGACCATGGTACATAGATATATGTTTGTTTCATGCTGTTATCCTATCCACTTTACTACTGAACTCATTTACCAAAATGAGTTTCATATACAACATGGTAAACCTGTGATGTGTCTGCTTGCTTCTCTTTTAGAATGCGAACAAAATATTGGAGAACAGTACCCCGTTATGCAATCGTAAAGGAAGTAATGCAGATAAGGTTCAAGATAGTGAGACATCCCTGTTGGTCTCCAAGAAAGCTGATAAAACTATCTTGACGATAGTGAGAGAACCCCAAAGTCATGTCTTGATGTAGTGTTCGAGTTACTGGACACTACTGCTGGCACAAGCTCTTCGAACTCGCTGCCTGAATCAGTTCGTCTTCTTCAGTCTCAACTTCAAGTTGAAAGACATCGATCAGATGTGCTGCGACAGGAAGCTGAAGGACTAAGGAACTCCCTACAGAATTCAGATGCATACTTTCTGGTGCAACAGCAAGCGCTGGAGGATTTAAGTGCCAAACAAGAGAAAGTTAATAAGCTTGCTAAGCATCTTGCCAGCATTATGGGTACCAAGGATATTGTTTCTTGAGATCCTCTGAAGTGGTTTCAGTTCTGGACTTGTTTTGCTGCGGTGTTTATTTGTGCTGGTCGCCAACTTTGACAACCAGTGTATATGATATGCTTCTTTGTTCCCTATATTTGCACTGGTGGCGAACTTTGATGCCTAGTGGATGTAATACGTGCAATAGCCGTGATAGCATAGCGTAAGTTTCTTGCTTATTTATTTCCTTGTTGTCTTGTTTATTTGTTTGCTTGTAGTCAGTGCAGTTCTTTTTGCGCGGTTTGCTACTGGCCGCAATAACCTATTTTTTAAAACTAGGCCACAATAACCATGGGCTAGATATTTATTGTAGTTACCATTTCCCTCCTATGGGCCGTAGAAACAATGGGCCTTCTACGGGTCGTAGAAACAATGGGCCTTATACGGGTCATAGACACTATGGGCCTTCTACGGGCTGTATCATCAATGGGCCTTCTATGGGCAGTATGATCGGTTGGCCAAACATGGGCCAATAACATACCGCATTATGGCCGTAAACGGGTTAGAGTTGGAATCGTCCGTTCATGGGCCGACCATAACGGGTCGTCGTTAATCGGCCGTATTTGATGACGCTACGAAAACGGCCCAACGTATTAACGAGCCACAAACGGGCCAATTGTAACCTCGGGCTGAATTTGGCCCACAAGCAGAAAATGACAGTAACAGGCCGTAAGTAAACAAATGCTGGAAATGAGCCCAAGAATAAATGGGCCCTGAGAAGGCCGAAAGATAACATGGGCTGGAAACGGCCCAACGGAATAACGACCGTTAATGGGTATAAAGTGATACACTATTCATTACGAGCCAGTTTCAGCATGGGCCGTTAATGGGCCAAGAGTTACAAAAGGCCTTATATGGGCCGAAAGACGTCATGGGCCATACTTGGGCCAGAAATTAAAATGGGCTGGAATCATATTGGACGGCCCAGTTGACGCTACTGGGCCTAATTCAGATAGGTCGTAATGGGCCCTGGGTTAGCGGGTTGTAAACATGCTTTCCATGGGCCGGCCCGCCACCTTTTGACCAAGTCAAACGGGCCGGCCTTTTCACAGGAATGGGCCTCTGTTGGGCCGTGCCATGTGTCGACGTATCATACGCACCTTCGGTCGAATGAGTGGATGACATCTGCGCCAACGGTGAGCCGACACGTGTTTCCTCCAGCTAATGATGATTTTACACGTGGAAAATCCCCATTGGTCGGGGCTATTAACGGGTTATCAGATCCAAAACCGGACCCGATAGCTTAATGGCGTTCCATTATGGTGGATGCCACGTGTCGGTCACCCTTGACGAAAGCACTTCTGTGATGCGCAATTTATCGTCATGGAAGTGGACACTTCCATGATGATAATTTTGGTAATGTCATGGAACACTTCTATGACAGCAGAGGTATGACTATCTTGATTATGTCATAAAATCGTCATGGATGTACATGCATGACAGAAAACGTGACCTACTGTGACAAACACGTATCATCACGGAAGTGTATTGTTCTGTAGTGAGTGGAGAACAAACGAAGAGATTATTGTAGGGTACAAAACCACCTCAAACTTATATTCTTTCCAATCAATCCATTGGGCTATTCCTATAAGTGTCACAAACAACCCTAGAGTTCGTAGTAAAATAACACCTTAAGACACACATCAACCAAAACCCTAATGTCACCTAGATACTCCAATGTCACCACAAGTATCCGGGGGTTTGATTATACGATATGCATCACACAATCTCAGATTCATCTATTCAAGCCAACACAAAGAACTTCAAAGAGTGCCCCAAAGTTTCTATCGGAGAATCAAGACAAAAACGTGTGCCAACCGCTATGCATAAGTTCACAAGGTCACAGAACCTGCAAGTTGATCACCAAAACATACATCAAGTGGATCACGTGAATATCTCATTGTCACCACAGGTAAGCACATGCAAGACATACATAGTGTTCTCAAATCCTTAAAGACTCAATTGGATAAGTGAAAGTGCTAGTATCGACTAGAGGGGGGGTGAATAGGCGATTTTTATGAAAGTCTTCAAAACTTGAAAGTTTCGAAGACAAACAATACAAATGACCTAGTTGATATCAGCGGAAGATAAACTACCATAAGCAAACCATAGTCAAGTATGCAATGATGTGAAAGTACAGGACTAATAGCAGCTAGGTAGTAAGGATCAGGATGGAAGATAGTATGAAGCCAATCAACAGTAGTAGTCAAGCAATAAAGTCAAACAGATACACAGATAGGCAGTGACTTCACGAAGACAAACTTAAGTAAATGATGGAAATGGATAGAACCAGTCGGTTGTTGAAGACACATGATTTGTTGGACCAGTTCTAGTTGCTGTGACAACTGTACGTCTGGTTAGGGAGGCTGAGATTTAACTTAGAAGACCGTGTCTTCACCTTATTCCCCTTGAGCTAAGGACACCCAGTCCTCGCCCAATCACTCTGGTAAGTCTTCAAGGTAGACTTCCAAACCTTCACAGACTTCGTTCACCGGCAATCCACAATGACTCTTGGATGCTCAGAACGCGACGCCTAACCGGCTGGAGGATACACAGTCCTCAAGTGTAATAAGTCTTCAGGTCACACAGACAGAAAGACTTCAGTGATGCCTAACACTCTTTGGCTCTAGGTGTTTGGGCTTTGTCCTCGCAAGGATTTCTCTCTCTCAAATGCTTCGAGGTGGGTTGCTCTCAAAACGACAAAAGCCGTAAAATAACTCTGAGTAGCCACCAATTTATGGTGTAGGGGGTGGGTTATTTATAGCCACAAGGCAACCCGACCTGATATGTCCGAAATGACCCTGGGTCACTAAGGAACTGACACGTGTTCCAACGGTCAGATTTCAGACACACGCGGCAACTTTACTTGGGCTACAAGCAAAGCTGACTCATCCAGCTCTGGATAAGATTTGCTCTCATTGTCTACGCTCGAAGACATAGGATTTGGGTTGAGCATCACTTCAGTCACTCTAACTTAGTTCACTTGGACCCCACTTAACAGTACGGTGGTTCCTATGACTCAACAAAGAAGAAAAGGAAACAACAAAACTACACAGTCTTCGCGCTCCATAGTCTTCACGCAATGTCTTCTCATGTCATAGTCTTCAATATGGATATCTTCTCATACCACCATTGTCTTCAATGTCTTCATACATTTTTAGGGGTAATCTCCGGTAGGTAAACCGAATCAATGAGGGACACTACCTGCGTTATCCTGCAATTCTCACAAACGCATTAGTCCCTCAACCAACTTTGTCGTCAATACTCCAAAACCAACTAGGGGTGGCACTAGATGCACTCATACCCTCAACCCTGAGGACGAACTACTCCCTCCTCATCATGGAGAGTGCCGGGATGGTGAAGATGGCCACCGGTGATGTTTCCCCCCTCCGGCAGGGTGCCGGAACAGGGTCCCGATTGGTTTTTGGTGGCTACAGAGGATTGCGGCGGCGGAACTCCCGATCTAGGTTCTGTTCTGGAAGTTTGGGGATATATAAGAGGTGTTGGCGCCGGGAACAAGTCAGGAGGGTCCATGAGGCAGCCACAAGGTAGGGGCCCGCCCCTAGGGGGGTAGCGCGCGCGCTCCACCCTCGTGGTGGCCTCGGGACTCTTCTGGTCCATCTCCGATGCTCCGTGGGCTTCTTCTAGTCCAAAAACAATCTCCATAAATTTTCAGGTCAATTGGACTCCGTTTGATATTCCTTTTCTACGAAACTCAAAAACAAGGAGAAAACGGAAACTAGCAATGGGCTCTAGGTTAATAGGTTAGTTCCAAAAATCATATAAATAGCATATAAATGCATATAAAACATCCAAGATAGATAATATAATAGCATGGAACAAACAAAAATTATAGATACGTTGGAGACGTATCAAGCATCCCCAAGCTTAATTCCTGCTCGTCCTCGTGTAGGTAAATGATAAAAATAGAATTTTTGATGTGGAATGCTACCTAACATATTTATCAATGTATATTCTCTATTGTGGCAAGAATATTCAGATCCATAAGATTCAAAACAGAAGTTTAATATTGACATAAAAGCAATAATACTTCAAGCATACTAATAAAGCAATTATGTCTTCTCAAAATAACATGGTCAATGAAAGCTATCCCTACAAAATCAAATAGTCTGCCTATGCTCTATCTTCATCACACAAAATATTTAAATCATGCACAACCCCAATGACAGGCCAAGCAATTGTTTCATACTTTTGATGTTCTCAAACTTGTTCAACCTTCAGGCAATACATGAGCGTGAGCCATGGATATAGCACTATGGTGGAAGAGAATATGGTGGTTGTGGAGAAGACAAAAAGAGGAAGATAGTCTCACATCAACTAGGTGTATCAACGGGCTATGGAGATGACCATAAATAGATATCAATGTGAGTGAGTAGGGATTGCCACGCAACGGATGCACTAGAGCTATAAGTGTATGAAAGCTCAAAAAGAAACCAACTGGGTGTGCATCCAACTTGCTTGCTCACGAAGACCTAGGGCAATTTAAGGTTGCCCATCATTGGAATATAGAAACCAAGTTCTATAATGAAAAATTCCCACTAGTATATGAAAGTGAGAACATAGGGGACTCTCTATCATGAAGATCATGGTGCTACTTTGAAGCACAAGTGTGGTAAAATGATAGTAGCATTGCCCCTTCTCTCTTTTTCTCTCATTTTTGTGTGTTTTTGGGCCTTCTCTTTTTTTGGCCTCTTTTTCTCATTTTTTATTTTTCTTCCAGAGTCTCATCCCGACTTGTGGGAGAATCATAGTCTCCATCATCCTTTCCTCACTAGGACAATGCTCTAATAATGATGATCATCACACTTTTATTTACTTACAACTCAAGAATTACAACTCGATACTTTGAACAAAAATATGACTGTATGTGAATGCCTCCGACGGTGTACCGGGATGTGCAATGAATCAAGAGTGACATGTATGAAAGAATTATGAAAGGTGTCTTTGCCACAAATACGATATCAACTACATGATCATGCAAAGCAATATGACAATGATGAAGCGTGTCATAATAAACGGAATGGTGGAAAGTTGCATGGCAATATATCTTGGAATGGCCATGGAAATGCCATAATAGGTAGGTGTGATGGTTGTTTTGAGGAAGGTATATGGTGGGTGTATGGTACCGGCAAGAGTTGCACAACACAAGAGAGGCTAACAATGGTGGAAGGGTGAGAGTGCGTATAATCCATGGACTCAACATTAGTCATAAAGAACTCACATACTTATTGCAAAAATCTATTAGTCATAAAAAAAGTACTACGCGCATGCTCCTAGGGGGATAGATTGGTAGGAAAAGACCATCGCTCGTCCCCGACCGCGACTCATAAGGAAGAAAATCAGTAAATAAATCATGCTCCGACTTCCTCACATAACGGTTCATCATACGTGCATGCTACGGGAATCACAAACGTCAACACAAGTATTTCTACAATCCACAATTACTCACTAGCATGAGTCTAATATCACCATCCTCATATCTTAAAACAATCATAAGGAATCAAACTTCTCATAGTATTCAATGCACTTTATATGAAAGTTTTTATTATATCCCTCTTGGATGCCTATCATATTAGCACTAAATTCATAACCAAAGAAAATTACCATGATGTTTAGAGACTCAAAATAATATAAGTGAAGCATGAGAGTTCATCAATTTCTTCAAAATAAAACCACCGCCGTGCTCTAAAAAGATATAAGTGAAGCACTAGAGCAAATGACAAACTGCTCTAAAAGATATAAGTGAAGATCAATGAGTAGTCGAATAATTATGTAACTATGTGAAGACTCTCTAACATTTAAGAATTTCAGATCTTAATATTTTATTCAAATAGCAAGCAAAACCTAATAAAATAAAATGACACTCCAAACAAAACACATATCATGTGGTGAATAAAAATATAGCTCCAAGTAAAGTTACCGATGAACAAAGACGAAAGAGGGGATGCCTTTCGGGGCATCCCCAAGCTTAGGCTATTGGTTGTCCCTGAATATTGCCTTGGGGGGCCTTGGGCATCCCAAATATTAGTCTCTTGTCACTCCTTATTCCATAGTCCATCAAATCTTTACCCAAAACTTGAAAACTTCACAACACAAAACTCAACAGAAAACTCATAAGTTCTGTTAGTAGAAGAAAATAAATCACCACTTTTGGTACTATTGTGAACTCATTCTTTATTTATATTGGTGTAATATATACTGTATTCCAACTTATCTATGGTTCTTACCCTCTGATACTACTCATAGATTCATCAAAATAAGGAAACAACACATAGGAAACAGAATCTGTCAAAAACAGAACAGTCTATAGTAATATGTAACTCTCAAATACTTCTGTAACTCCAAAAATCTTGAGAAATTAGGAAGTCCTAAGAAATTTGTTTATTAATATTCTTCAAAAAGAATCAACATAAAATCACATTGTTAGAGTACGCAATGGGCCTAATGGGCCCATTGTCCTAGGGTTAATTAGAGATAACATGCCCTTGCTTAAGGGTCAAGTAAGCCTTGTTTGGGAGTCAAGTAAACCTCTCTATATAAAAAGAGGAGATGTATCAATCTAATCAAGCAAGAATTAAGAAGGCAATCCCTTCCCTCTTGCCCGGCCGTGGGCAAAAAGGACCCCGGCCGGCCCTCTCACGCCCTCCTTCTAGCAGCGCCATAACAATTTGGTATCAGGTATCTTAGTTCCGATCATGTCTTCGCCGCCGCCCACCCCATCGCTTCCGCTGCCGACCGTCACAACTGTGCCGCTGGCCATCTACATCTCTGACTCAAATTTGTGTGTGTTGTGTCCCACGCACACCAAGGAGGACAGGGATCATCTCTTCTTCCAGTGTAACTTTAGTTACAGGGTCTGGAACTACCTTCAAATCAGCTGGCCTGCTGGAGATGAAATGACTGCCATTGCTTACCAAGCTAGAAGGGATTTTGCAAGGCCTTCCTTCTCTGAAGTTGTTTTTCTAGCTTGCTGGAATATCTGGAATGTTAGAAATGATAGGGTTTTCAAGAATATCACACCATCTTTTCGAAGGTGGAGAGCTTCTTTTATTTTGGACGTTTCTCTTTTAGTTCATAGGATTAAACCTAAATTCAAAGATGATCTGATTAGATGGATCTCTTTTTTGCCTCCTTGAGGTTAGCTTTTTAATCTTGCATTTTATTTTCTTTTAGGGTCTCCCTGACCTTCTAATTACTGCACATATGTATTCTTGTTTGGGAGTAATAAAAATGCTGTGGGGCCAAAGACCTACAGTTTCAGGTCAAAAAAAAAATCGCGCCGTTGCCCTCCCTGTCCGCGCCGCTGGTCGCATCCTCCAGTGCCGCCATTTCCACCGCCCAGATGCCGGCGCCCTCCACCGCACCACCCTCCGCCGCCTACACCCCGGAGGAGATCACCGGGGTCCTCAACGATCTCCTCACAGCCGTCCAGGGGATCCGGTTGTACCTGACCAGCCCCTACGGGCCGCTGCCGCCCCTACCGCGGACCGCCGCCACCGGGCCACCGGCCCTGCCGTGGTACTTGCCGCATCCAGGGGCCTCCGCGGCATTCGTTGGGACGCTGCAGTCCTAGCTGTAGCTGCCGCCGCCGCCCGCCGCCGCCCCACAGTGCCCGAAGTGGCCGGTGCCGGCTCCCGCCGCGCCTCCAGCACCCATCGCCGCCACCGCGCCGCTGTGTCTACCGTGGCAGCCGCCGCACCAGGGGGCCTTTGCCGCGCTGGCCGGGCCACTGCAGCAGCCGCTGCAGCTGCCATCCATCGCCACCATCGCCCAGCCCTGGCTGCAGTGGCAGCCGCCGCTCCCGGCGGCCTCTACCGCAGCAGCCGCTGCAGCTGCAGCTGCCACCGCCGGTCAGCTCCGGTCCCGCATCGATCGCACCGGCGAGAGACCCGCTTCACCAAGTCCAGTCCCTGCCGTTGCCGTCACTGTTTCCGTCTTGGATCGCTACCCGCCACATGTCGACGATGGTGAGGCTGCAGGCTGCTGCACGCGGCCTCCTAACGCATCGGCGTGTGCGGGAGATGCGTGGTCTACAGCTGCCTCTCCTCCAAGTTGCCCTTCGCTGCACAAAGGACCTCGATCTCATCCGTTACGTCTGGGATCTTGGGCATGCGGTTTCCCCCACGGGCGGCGGGCATGCTGTTTTCCCCGCGGGCAGTGACCTCAAGGTCTGCGACATCGGCGGTTGGGGGGCGCAGCCCTCTTCGTCATTCTCCATCGCAAGCCCTCAACTCTTCCCTTTGCGGTGCAAACCAATAGCCGTCCGGCAGGGAGAAGGCATGGTGTCACCGACAGCAGCGCACCGCGTAGCACCACTGCATTCTGCCACCGGCCGCCGCGAGGGCGCCTCTGCTAGTCACTCTTGTGACCACTTCCAGGTGGTCATACACATGCACTCCTTTTGTCTAGGTGGTGTCCATGGGATCCAGGTGGCTGTACACATGCACGTCCGACGTGCAGATGGTGTCCGCTTTTTGTTAAGGGGTCCAAAATAAAGCGTCCCTGTCCATTTCAGGTTGAGAATAATAAAACAAGCCGAGATGTAAAAGGCTTGTTTTTAGGTGTTAGGCATGTGTTGCGTCGAGTCATGGTTATAAGTTGGTTAGGCTACAGCTGGAGGACAAGCTGCATGTCCAGGTGGGGTGTAGTGTTAGAGTACGTAATGGGCCTAATGGGCCCATTAGTCTTAGGGTTAATTAGAGATAATGGTCGCTTGCTTAGGGGTCAAGTAAGCCTTGCTTGGGAGTCAAGTAAACCTCTCTATATAAAGAGAGCCGACATATCAATCTGATCAAGCAAGAATCAAGAAGGAAATCCCTTCCCTCTTGCCCGGACGTGGGCAAAAAGGCCCCCGGCCGGCCCTCTCGCGCCCTCCTTCTAGCAGCGCCATAACACACGCTTATGTGAATTATGAAAATTGTTTTTGTGAGCGCAAAAGTTTCTGGTTTTCAGCAAGATCAAATCAACTATTACCGTAGGCCATCCAAAAGGTCTTAATGGCACTCTATTGAAACAAAAGCTATAAAACATGATTACTACGGTAGCATAATCATGTAAACACACAAAAACAGTAAGTATAAATATTGGGTTGTCTGCCAACAAGCGCTTCTCTTTAATGCCTTTTTAGCTAGGCATGATGATTTCGATGATGCTCACAAGAAAGATAAGAATTGAAACACAAAGAGAGCATCATGAAGAATATGTCTAGCACATTTAAGTCTAACCCACTTCCTATGCCTAGGGATTTTGTGAGCAAACAACTTATGTGAACAAGAATCAACTAGCATAGGAAGGCAAAACAAGCATAACTTCAAGATTTCCAACATAAAGAGAGGAAATTTGATATTATTGCAATTCCAACAAGCATATATTCCTCCCTCATAATAATTTTCAGTACCATCATGAATGAATTCAACAACATAACCATCACATAAAGAATTATTTTCATGATGCACAAGCATAGAAATTGTATTACGCTCGACATAAGAAAATTTCTTCTCATGGATAGTAGTGGGAGCAAACTCAACAAAATAACTATCATGTGAGGCATAATCCAATTGAAAATTAAAATCAAGATGACAAGTTTCAAGGTTATCATTATTCTTTATAGCATACATGTCATACTAGTAATCATCATAGATAGCAACTTTGTTCTCATAATCAATTGGAACCTCTTCCAAAATAGTGGATTCATCACTAAATAAAGTCATGATCTCTCCAAATCCACTTTCATAATTATAAGAATAAGATTCAACACCCTCCAAAATAGTGGGATCATTACTTCATAAAGTTGACACTCTTTGTCGGATATCGGGTTCCGGCAAAACCCTTAAGGTTCGAACACTGGGGTGCGCACGAAGATCTCTCCCTACCGAAACACGCCCTCAGCCTCGCCACGATCTCTAGCTAGCACGATGAACTCACAGCATAAGAGACACAAGATTTATATAGGTTCGGGCCACCGTTGTGGTGTAATACCCTACTCCTGTGTGTGGTGTGGTGGATTGCCTCTTGGGCTGATGATCAATAGTACAACGGAAGAACAGCCTCACGTGGAGAGGTGTTCTTGTGTTTGGTGGTGTGCTTGAGGAGGAATTGATCTTTCCTCTCTATGGTGGTGGCTACCCTATTTATAGGGGCCCTGGTCCTTTCCCAAATATTGAGCGGGAAGGGATCCAACAGCGGCCATTTTGAAAGGGGACAGCTAGTACAAGCTATCCTGACTAAAGGTGGTCTTCGCCTGCGAAAGGTGCTTGTGATGACGCCGTCTTGGGCTCCATGGTGAGCTCCGTCCTACTGTCCTACTGGTCTTGGTCTTGTTGCACCGATATGGAAACCTTTGCCTGATGCCTCGGTACTCCGCGCCTGCGCTTGCCTCCTTTGCACCAAAGGGGAAATGAGGACACTGTGTGGGCTGGCGCCCGCCTGGCCTTCATCGTCATGGCTTGCATCGTGGGCACCTCACAAGGTACCCCTTGCCTTGATGTCTCCGCCTCCTTGCGAGCCTGCCTGGTGAGGCTGCCCCTAAGGAGGCCTTGCGTCGTCTGCCCCGCGAGGCTTGGCCCCTCGCGAGGGTCTTGATTCTTTGGTTGGTGAAGACGGGCCATACTGGGCCACTGGTTGAGCCACGCCGCAGGATGCAGGCAGGCAAGTCTGGGGACCCCTGTTCCCAGAACACCGACAATAGCCCCCGGGCCCAATGCGCGCTTGGACTTGGCTTAGCGGCGAAGCCAAAGGGCAAGTGCGGAGCTCCACAGGCCCAACAGCCTGCGGCCTTGGTTACGCGTGGCAATTGATTGGACGTGGGCGTCCCGCTTCCCCACGCCGCCTCGGCAACTGCCCGATTTGACGAGTCCCTGCTGCATGCAAGAAGAGTCATCATTACCTACGGTCGTGGTGGTCGGCGGTTGGCCTCCCTTGGGCTATAAATGAGGGGGGGCGACACCCCCCGTTCCCCATATCTTCTTGTTCCACCTACTCGCTTCTTCTTCCTCGCTCCTGCTGCTTGCTATGCCCCCCATAGTGCCCGTGAAGAGGTTTTTGGCCGCGCAGAAGGGGAAGGATCGCCAGGAAGGGCCTGGCTCTCCTCCGCCCAAGCGCGGCCGCGCTCGTCTCGCAAGCATCCCGCGACCCCTGTCATGGCTTCCCATGGTCGTGGCGGAGGCCCTTCACGCGGTGGTGGCCGCCCATGTCAAGGCAGCCCAGTTGGTGGGGGAAGGTGTGTCGTGGCTGCGCTGCCTCCCCTGCCACGCTTCCATTCGGCGGAGGTGCTATGGAGTTTGTTGTGTGGTCGGAAAAGCCGGCTGGCACCTGGCTTCAGCTCCCTCGCTCCTTCGCCGACAAACTGCCGGCCGCCAGCCCCGGCGGGCTCTGGTTTCAGGCAGATGGCTGCTGCAGCCGGGCCTCTTGGGTCGCGGTGGAGATCTTCGTCCCGTGCACGTGGACTAGGCAGGCAGATGTTTTCCCGTGCGCGTGGAGTGGGCAGGCGGTGCACCCTCCACTTCAAGTATGACGGCGACGCGACCCTCTACGTGAGGGTGTTCGTGGAGGATAGCCGCCGTATTGGTTCCTGCCCTGAAGATGATGATGGCGACGAGGTGCTCGGCCGTGGCGACGGCCGCGACAAGGGCGAAGGCGAACCTGCTCCTGGTGGCAACCGCAGCTCGCCAAGCTTCAGCGTCTCCTCCTCCAGCGACAGCTCCTCCAGCGGTGGCTACGATCAACCACCACGCCATTGTGCCCGCCTCGAGGGTGGCGGTGGATCATCCCACCGCCGTGCTCCTGTGTAGCACGAGGCGGGGTCTGACTGAGCTCAGGAGGATGCCGCGGATCCCTTCTCACGAGCTGTTGCAAGGCGTGTGTCGGTTTTGTTTTGTTTTCCTTCTTTTCCTACATCGAGAGAGAAGCATGGGTCCCCATGGGGGCATGCAACAGACTATGATTCCCTAGTTATCGTACTGCACTTATTGTTTATGTGCGGTGTTATGGTGTCGTTGTTATGCGTCTGCGCGTAGGAACAACTTAGCTTGGGACGTTTGAAGTAGTTTCCGCCTCGCGAGGTGTCTGCTTCAGGCATCGCCGGGTGCCTTAAGAGCTGCAGAAAATTCGTTGGGAGGATCATTTCCGAACCTTGGCCGCGAGGGTTGCCGGCCACGGCCCAGCGCTTCGTGTCGCGATGCCCGAGGGGCACGGAATGGGAGGGGTGCTCCTGCTGCGAACTCGAATGAGAGAGCCTCGCGAAAATTAGGAGAGGAAAGGCTCACGAGGGCACCCAGGCAGCCCCCTCGCAAGGTTTGCGAGAGATAGAACGAGTCAGACAAAAGAGCTGAAAACAGAAAACAGGGGAAGAAGACGACGATAGAACCGCCAAATAACATCAGAAGTGACTTCACTCAAGGTTCAAACAAAGAAAAGCGAGCCAACTGCAGAAAGCAAATGAAAAGCCGTGTCCGACACCTAGTCTAGTCTACAATGTCTTCTCACCAGCGCGGAGCTAAGTGCTGCCACTGGGTGTGGGCGGGAGCCCCCGAGGCCCAAGGGCGGCACTCTGGAGACTCCGGGGCGTGTACAACCCCAACTCATTATTACGTGAGAGTGTCACGGGCGGTGAGCTTCACAGGCACTGGGCCTTCTTCACAAGCACTAGGCCTTTCTTCGGGCGGCGAGCTTCACAGGCACCGGGCCTTCTTCATAGGCACTAGGCCTTCCTTCAAGGGTAGAACTTCCGGAGGTGCTGAATGTTCCAGGCGTTCGGGATGGGTACCCCCTCCTGAGTCTCCAGGCGCGCGGCGCCCGGCCTGGAGACGTGGACGACCTTGAACAGGCCCTCCCACATGGGCGAAAGCTTGTGCAGCCCTTCCCTAGAAAGCACCCGCCTAAGTACGAGGTCACCTACCTCGAGAGTCTCGGGGCGGATGTTGCGACAGTGATACCGCCGTAGCACCTGCTGGTATCTGGCCGCCAGTAGCGTAGCTTCATGGTGGCGTTCCTTCCCCAGCACGAGGTCCATCCCCCGCATGGAGTCCTGCTGTGCCTCGTCAAAGGCTAGGACCCGCATGGAGCGACGCCTGAACTCATGAGGGAGAACCGCTTCTGCTCCATAGACGAGGAACAACGGGGTCTCACCAGTTGGCTTGGTGGCGGTAGTGCGGATGGACCACAACACGGACTGGAGCTCGTCATACCAGCCCCTACCGCAGGCCTCCAGCTTCTTCTTGAAGGTCCTGGTCTTTTGGCCCCTCAGGACCTCCGCGTTGGCGCGTTCGACCTGGCCATTGCTCTGGGGGTGCGCCACCGAAGCATAGCAGGTCTGCGTTCCAAGGTTAGCACAATATGTTTTGAAGAGATTGCTAGAGAACTGCGAACCATTGTCGGTGATGATGCGGTTAGGGACCCCAAACCGGCTCACGAGGCCCTTGATGAACTTGACCATAGACCTGACTAGGATGGTGCGGAAAACTTCCACCTCTGCCCACTTGGTGAACTTGTCGATGGCGACGTAGAGGTAGCGATAGCCCCCAGGCACTCGAGGGAACGGGCCCAAGATATCCAGCCCCCAGACCACGAATGGCCAGGAGAGTGGGATGGTCTGCAAGCCCTGAGTTGGCTGCTGAATCTGCTTGGCGTGGAATTGGCAGGCTTCACAGGACTTCACCAGCTTGATCGCGTCATTGAGTGTCGTAGGCCAGTAGAGCCCACTGCGAAACGCCTTGCCGACGAGGGTCTGTGACGATGAGTGGTGTCCGCAATCTCCACCATGTATGTCGGCCAATAGCTCCTTTCCCTATTCCCTGGAGATGCAATGTAGGGAAACGTCATTTGGACGCTTTCGGTATAACTCATCATCTGGGATGCAGTAGGCCGTGGCCTGCTAGGCCACGCGTTCCGCGTCCTCCTTCTCTGGCAGCGTCCCTTGCATCAGGTAGTCCTTGAATTCCGTGGTCCAACATCCCTCCTGAGGCTCCATCGCCAAGAGTAGGCGTGCTCCCAAGGTCGGGCCACAGGCCGGGGCTCCTGTGGCAAGTGGCTGGGGGAGTTCTTCCGGAGGCTGCGCTGTTGTTGAAAGTGACGGTGCCGCCGATGGCTTGAAGAGCCGTTCCTCGAAAACGCCAGGCTCCTGAGGAAGCCGCCTGGATGCCCTTCTGGAGATGTCATTAGCCTCTTGGTTGGTGTCGCGGGGCACATGCTGCAACTCCAGCCCCCCAAACTGCTTTCCCATCTTGCGCACTTCCGCAAGATATGCTTCCATGTGCTCGTCCTTCGGCTCGTACACCTTGTTGGAGAAGTTGACGAGGAGTTGTGAATCGCCCTTGATGACGAGGCGCTTCACTCCCAGCGCTGTTGCAGCTTTCGAGCCTGCTATGAGGCCCTCATACTCTGCTATGTTGTTGGAGACCTTCTCGCCCTGCTAGAAATAGAGCTACACATCATAATAGAGCTTGTCCTGGGTGCGGGATATAAGCACTGCAACAGCCCCCACGCCCTGCCGCGAGAACGCTCCACCGAAGTACATGACCCAGCCATCTGGTGCCTCACTTCCTGGGGAGAGAGACCGATCCTCGCCTGCCTCGAGCCCTGGCGCCTCTGTCCATTCTACCACAACATTTGCAAGTGCGGCTCCCCTGACAACCCTAGTTGTGATGAACTCCAACTGAAACGCTTGCAGCTCGATGTTCCATTCGGTAACCCATCCAGTGGAGTTGGGGCTCCTGAGTACTCTCTCCAATGGGTAGGCTAAGATGACCTTGATGGGCTGACCTTGAAAGTAGGGTTGCAGCTTACGCGAGGCCACCAATAGCATGAGAAAAAGCTTCTGAGGCATGGGGTATCGTGCCCTTGCATTCCGCAACACCGTGCTGACGAAGTACACTGGATGCTCGACGAGGATGGGTGTGCTGACGGAGCTCGTGTCCTCCGGAGGTTGAGGCGCCTCCTGAGACGATGGAGCCCCCAGCGCCCGGTTTCTTGGTGCGGCCTCTTCAGCCCTGGTGGCGTCTTCCTGCTGAGGCTGGTCTCCAGCTGCCGAGGCCGTGGTCCTCGCGAGGCTTCCTTGGTCTTGCATCGCCACGGCTGAGGTCATGGCTAGGGGTGGACTAATGAGCAGCTCAGCTCGTTAAGCTCATACTCGTTAAGCTCGTGCTCGTTAAGGCTCGGCTTGTTAAGCTCGTTATGATTAACGAGCAGAAAACCCTGCTCAGCTCGGCTCATTTGAAGCTCGTTAAGCTCGTGAGCGCTCGTTAACAGATTATAATGTGTTACGATATACATGATGGATGTGTAGGTATGGTTTTCAAGATAAAATATGGTGACTACAAAAATAAATAAAGTAGTTTGTTGTCTCATATGTCGATTAGATTAAATAGGTGGGCTGAGGTGCTACAAAAAGTTTGTCACATAATATGAAAATATGTGTTGTGTTGTTACTAACGAGCTTAACGAGCTACTCGTGAAACTCGTTAGCTCGCTCGTTAAGCTCGTTAAGCTTAACGAGCTAAAATCAATGATTGGCTCTGTTCATTAAGAAGCGAGGTACGAGCTTAACGAGCCAAACTATCAAGCGCTCGTTAAGCTCGCGAGCTACGAGCTTTTGGTCCAGCCCTAGTCGTGGCTGGGCGTGACGTGACCTTAGGCTGCCGTTCCTCCCAAACCGCCACTAGGTTGCGCTGGCGGAGTAGGGAGTGGCGGCGAGGTAGAGCACCAGGGACTCGAGAGGGCACGGTGCCACCATCACCGGAGGGCTGGTCAGATATTTCTTGAGGTCTTGAAACGCTTAGTCGGCCTCCCGTGTCCACTCAAACGGGCCTTTCTTCTTCATCAGCTTGAAGAATGGTAGGGTGCGCTCCCCCAGCTTGGAGATGAAGCATCCTAACGCAGTTACGCGACCCGCGAGCTTCTGCATTTCTCTGAGGTTTTGCGGTGGACTCATGTCTTCGATCTCTTTGACCTTCCCGGGTTGGCCTCGATCCCTCTGTGGGACATGAGGAAGCCCAACAGCTTGCCTGAAGGGACGCCAAACACGCACTTCTCTCGGTTGAGTCGCGGGTCCACCTGGCGGAGGCTCGCGAAGGTCTCCTCCAAGTCCTGGATCAAGGTCCTTGCCTCCCGAGATTTCACCACGATGTCGTCGATGTAAGCCTCGACGTTTCTCCCGAGTTGCCGGCCCAAGGGAATGTGTATCAGCCGCTGGAAGATCGTGCCCGCGTTGCGCAACCCGAACGACATGCAGGTGTAGCAGTACACCCCACACGGGGTCAGGAAGGATGTCTTCTCCACGTCTTCCACCGCTGTCTTGATTTGGTGATAACCCGAAAATGCATCCAGGAAACATAGCAGGTCGCACTCGGCGGTGGAGTCGACAATCTAGTCAATGCAAGGGAGCGGGAACGGATCTTGAGGGCAGGCCTTGTTGAGGTTGGTGAAGTTGACGCACATGCGCTCCTTTCCTCCCTTTTTTGGCACGACGACGGGGTTTGCCAGCCATTCGGGGTAGCGAACCTCGCGAATAAAACCTGCTGCCTCTAGCTTGCGGGTTTCTTGGACGATAAAGGCTTGCTTCTCTGTGGACTGCCGCCTCGCTTTCTGCTTCACGGGGCGTACATTGGGGCACACATTCAGGTGATGCTCAATCACCTCCCTTGGGACCCCCGCTAGCTGCTTGGGTTCCCACGCGAACACCTCCTTGTTTGAGCGCAAGAACTTCACCAGCGCCTCCTCTTGGTCGGGGTCGAGGTGGACACCTATGGTGAAGGTGGCTCCTGAGGACCCGTCTTCCTCAACTGGCACCTGCTTGGTCTCCGCCTTGTCCTGAGTGAAGAACTGCTTCTTCTTGGTCGGCGCTGCCCCCTTGGCCTTGGAGGTGTCCGTGCCGGCAGGCTGCGCTGCCGCGGCGGTCTTGAGGGCGAGCTTGAGCACCAGCAGAGCATCCTTGGTATATCCAGCTATGGTGAGGACGCCGCTGCTCCCGGGCATCTTCATGAGGTTGTAGGCTGGGTGGGTCGCTGCCATGAACTGAGCCAAGGAAAGGTATCCGAGGATGGCATTGTACAGGAGGCTGATGTGGGCGATGTCAAAGTCGATCAGCTCCGTGCGGTAGTTGTTGTGGGTGCCGAAGGTCACAGGAAGGCGGATCTGCCCCAGGGAGCTAGAGGAACCGCCTCCGATGCCCGAGAAGGGCTTGCTGGGTCGGAGCCATTCCAGCGGTACATGGAGGAGGCTGAAGGCCTCCACTGAGACCATGTTGAGGCTGGCGCCGCCATTGATGAGGGTTTTGGCGATGGCCACCTAGCAGATGGTGGGCGTGCAGAGCATCGGGAGCGCTCCCGAGCAGGCGGGGGTTAACGCGGTGATCGTCCGAGTTGAAGGTCAGGTCGGTCTTGGGTGCCGTCCAACCTGGGGGAGCTCCTTGCCGCGCGAGGGCGGTGCCGATCTGGCGAAAGAACGGCTTGGCGTGGTGGTCTGAGGGTGGCGCCTGCGAGCCGCCCAGGAGAGCTGCGGCGACCAGGGGCGCCGATGCCGCGTAGTGGGTGAGGAAGAGGTCGCGTAGCTCTTCCCAGGAGGCCAAAAAAGACATCGGCAGGTTGAGCAGCTAAACGCGCGGGATGCCGGTGAGGGCCATGGGAAACCAGTTGGCCATTACCTTGTTGTCGCCTCCGGCCTTGAGGACGGCCTCCTCATATGCCAGCAGGAAAGCCAGCTGGTCCACCGCACTGTTGTAGCACGGCGGCATCTCTGGCTTGAACTTGTGCGGCCAGTGCACCTGCCGTAAGGCGGGGGCCAAGGCTCGGAGCCCCCTGGCCCCATCGTCGGCGCCAGCCATCGGAGCCGGAGGCACGTTGTCCGCCATGAGGGCGAAGTGCGGTGTTGGTGGAGAGCGGGTTGATAGAAGGAAGAGCTCCGGCACACCCCTACCTGGCACGCCAAATGTCGGATATCGGGTTCCAGCAAAAACCTTAAGGTTCGAACACTGGGGTGCGCATGAAGATCTCTCCCTACTGAAACACACCCTCAGCCTTGCCACGATCTCTAGCTAGCACGATGGACTCACAACACAAGAGACACAAGATTTATAGAGGTCCGGGCCACCGTTGTGGTGTAATACCCTACTCCTGTGTGTGGTGTGGTGGATTGCCTCTTGGGCTGATGATGGACAGTACAAGGGAAGAACAGACTCACGAGGAGAGGTGTTCTTGTGTTTGGTCGTCTGCTTGAGGGGGAATCAATCTCTCCTCTCTATGGTGGTGGCTAGCCCTATTTATAGAGGCCCTGGTCCTCTTCACAAATATTGAGCGGGAAGGGATCCAACAATGGCCATTTTGAAAGGGGAAAGCTAGTACAAGCTATCTTGACTAAAGGTGGTCTTCACCTGCCAAAGGTGCTGGTGATGATGCCGTCTTGGGCTCCATGGTGACCTCTGTCCTACCGTCCTGCTGGTCTTGGTCTTGTTGCACCGATATGGAAACCTTTGCCTGATGCCTCGGTACTCCGCGCCTACGCTTGCCCCCTTTGCACCAAAGGGGAAACGAGGACACTGAGGGGCTGGCGCCCGCCTGGTCTTGATCGTCATGGCTTGCGTAATGGGCACCTCGCGAGGTACCCCTTGCCTTGATCTCTCCACCTCCTCGCGAGCCTGCCTGGTGAGGCCGCCCCTGAGGAGGCCTTCCGTCATCCACCCCGTGAGGCTTAGCCCCTCGCGAGGGTCTTGAGTGTTTGGTTGGTGAAGACAGCCACGCCGCAGGCCACAGGCACGCAAGTCTGGGGACCCCCATTCCCAGAGCGCCAACACTCTTCCAATCCCACTTTCATCAATATAATCATCATAAATAGGGGCATGCTTTCATCGAAATTAACTTTCTCATCATAACATTGTGGACTAAAAATATCATCTTCATGAAACATAGCATCCCCAAGCTTGTGGCTTTGCATATCATTAGCATCATGGATATTCAAGGAATTCATACTAACAACATTGTAATCATGCTCATCATACAAGGATTTTATGCCAAACATTTTATTGCATTCTTCCTCTAGCAATTGAGCATAATTATCGGAATCCTTATTTTCACGAAAGATACTAAAAAGATGAAGCATATGAGGCAACCTCAATTCAATTTTTTTTGCAGTTTTTTTCTTTAGACTAAACTAGTGATAAAACAGGAAACTGAAAGATTCCATTGCAAGATCTAAAGATATACCTTCAAGCACTAACCTCCCCGGCAATGGCGCCAGAAAAGAGCTTGATGTCTACTACGCAACCTTCTTCTTGTAGATGTTGTTGGGACTCCAAGTGCAGAGGTTTGTAGGACAGTAGCAAATTTCCCTCAAGTGGATGACCTAAGGTTTATCAATCCATGGGAGGTATAGGATGGAGATGGTCTCTCTCAAACAACCCTGCAACCAAATAACAAAGAGTCTCTTGTGTCCCCAACACACCCAATACAATGGTAAATTGTATCGGTGCACTAATTCGGCGAAGAGATGGTGATACAAGTGCAATATGGATGGTAGATATAGGTTTTTGTAATCTGAAATTATAAAAACACCAAGGTAACTAGTAACAAACGTGAGCGAAAACGGTATTGCAATGCTTCGAAACAAGGCCTAGACTTCATACTTTCACTAGTGCAAGTTCTCTCAACAATGATAACATAATTAGATCATATAACAATCCATCAACGTGCAACAAAGAGTCACTCCAAAGTCACTAATAGTGGAGGACAAACGAAGAGATTATTGTAGGGTACTAAACCACCTCAAAGTTATTCTTTACGATCAATCCATTAGGCTATTCCTATAAGTGTCACAAACAACCCTAGAATTCGTAGTAAAATAACACCTTAAGACACACATCAACCAAAACCCTAATGTCACCTAGATACTCCAATGTCACCACAAGTATCCGCGGGTTTGATTATATGATATGCATCACACAATCACAGATTCATATATTCAAACCAACACAAAGAACTTCAAAGAGTGCCCCTAAGTTTCTACCGGAGAGTCAAGACGAAAACGTGTGCCAACCCCTATGCATAAGTTCACAAGGTCACTGAACCCGCAAGTTGATCACCAAAACATACGTCAAATGGATCACGTGAATATCCCATTGTCACCATAGATAAGAAAATGCAAGACATACATCAAGTGTTCTCAAATCCTTAAAGACTCAATCCGATAAGATAAATTCAAAGGGAAAACCCAATCCATTACAAGAAGGGAGAGGGGGAGAAAGATCATAAGATCCAACTATAATAGGAAAGCTCGCGGTACATCAAGATAGTGCCATATCAAGGACATGAGAGAGAGAGAGAGAGAGAGAGATCAAACACATAGCTACTAATACACACCCTCAGCCCCAAGGGTGAAATACTCCCTCCTCGTCAAGGAGAACTCCAGGATGAAGAAGATGGCCACCAGTGATGATTCCCCCCTTCCGGTAGGGTGCCGAAACAGGGTCCCGCTTGGTTTTTGGTGGCTATAGAGGCTTGCGGCGGCAGAACTCCCGATCTAGGTTCTGTTCTGGAAGTTTGGGGATATATAAGAGGTGTTGGCGTCGGGAACAAGTCAGGGGGGGTCCACGAGGCAGCCGCGAGGTAGGGGGGACGCGCCCTCCACCCTCTTGGTGGCCTTGGGACTCTTCTGGTCCATCTCCGATGCTCCGTGGGCTTCTTCTGGTCCAAAAACAATCTCCGTAAATTTTTAGGACAATTGGACTCCCTTTGATATTCCTTTTCTGCGAAACACAAAAACACGAAAAAAACAGAAACTGGCACTAATCTCTAGGTTAATAGGTTAGTCCCAAGAATCATATACAATAGCATATAAAACATCGAAGATAGATAATATAATAGCATGGAACAATCAAAAATATAGTTACATTGGATACGTATCATCGTCCACTTTGAGTACAATGGCGCTTCCACATTGTTCTTCAAGGTCTTCGACCGGGAGGGTCAGCGGCTGGAGTGCTGTCCCAAGGGAAGCAGCCTGCGGGGTGTGGTTGCGAGCGTCGAGCCTGCCTCCGACTTCGCCGGCACCTCCTCCAACACTAGTGACGACTCCTGGGAATCTAGCAACTCTCCCGAGCCCAGCAATTCTCCGTAGTCCAGCGACGATAGCTACGTGCCGTTGAGCTCTCGCCGTGCTCGGAGCGCGGAAGCGGCGTCCGCTCGCCATTGTCGGTGACCCCCACCGGCCCAGTCCTTCGAGGTTTTTCTTCTTTTGTTTTCTTGCGCAGAATTGTGACAAGCCCCATGGGGGTTTGTAAGAAACTGTAATGCTTTTGCTTCAACGTTATACTTCCGAGTACTGCATTGAAATTGTGCGTCCCGTTTTGGTATGGTTCCCCCTTTCCGTTCTCGAGGTAGCTTAGCGCTCTACACCAACAGGACCCAGTCCCCAGGCAAGCTTCAGTCGTCGCTGGTATGCCAGGTCACGATGCCGTGTTCAAGGCCCAGAGGTGAGCGGCCCGAGGTTTGATGAGAGCTCCTAAGGCGCGATGCTCAAGAGGTTCCCTATGGCGGGAAAGCAGCTCCCTGGAGGCCAGAAAGGGAAGTGACATTGCCCGAGCGAGGCTGTGAGGGTCGTGGGATTGAGATTTGAGATTCACACTGATATGCATGGGTGACTTATCTTAGTGATCCTTCAAAGATCCCCTTATGCGGTGCCCAACCATGCCTTAACGGCGATGCCTCTAGGTAGGGCTCATGCCGGCCATCCCCTTTTTCCCGCTCGTCTAGGTGCTCTACGTCCTTGGGTCCCGGCCCTCGAGTGAAGCTCAGCTGTCGCTGGTATGCCAGGTCACGATGCCGTTATCAAGGCCAGGGGGTGAGGGCTGGAGAGCTAGTAGGAGCTCCTGAGGTGTGGTGCTCAGGAGCCCCCCTCTAACGTGCAAGCGACTTGCATGAGAAGGGGGCGACCGTCGGGCCTGCCCGTGGTTAAGCTTCGGAGGTCCCTGCGAGGTAGCCTATGGAGGAGAATATGACCTCGAACCGTGCTTGCTGCCTGTACATTGATCTTTCCGCAAGAAGATGAAGGCACTGCGGACTTGGTGAGGTGACGTGCACGGGGCAGGCTCCGAGCCAGAGCTTGATCTCTCATATTTGACAGCGTTGCTGGGATGGACCCGAGCACAAGCGTCGGTCCGGCATGTGTAGCCCCCATTGTGGGATGAGCAAAAGGCGGGTCAGCAATGCGGCGAGGCCACAAGAAGTAATAGACCTCTAAGCATGCGGATGATAACCATAAAACAACTCATGGAAGAAGGTAAGCCAGTTCTAATGAATGCAAGAAGGATACATGCCACAGGGACGGACCCACGTGGCTTGGGGATAGTGCAGCCCAAGGGGCGCCCCCAACTGAATGAACTAAAAGATCTCACCTGGTACCATTGCTGAAGAGGCGTTGGAGTACTAGAGGACGCACGTTGCAGAGGTCGCTCCTCATGAGCCGCCCTGGCCCTGAACCTCAGGAGGCTCTAGAGATCTGGGCGGCTCGTGAGGATCCATTGCTATCTCCACCTGGATCACCTGGTGCCTGGCCTCCTGAGCTGCCAGGACGCCCCGCATGTGGTGCTGAGATGTGGCAGCCGCATTCAGCAAACCGATGGGCATGCGAATGTAGCTGTGAGGGGGACCCTCTCATCGGCCAACACTGGACGGCCAGAAGAGCTCCTGAGACGCTGCCCTATTGAGCCCAGGGGTATCAATGCAGACACACAGCTCCCCGTCCTTGCCTGGGCAAGGAGCCGCGCCGGGTGGTGGGCGGCGATTGCCCCGCATAACTCTTGCTTCCTGGATCTGCTTGATTGCCTTGGTTATGAACTCCTGAGCGCCTAACGCCTCGCGCCCTGTGCTTTCTTCATGGAAGCATGCGCTGAAGCACGCCTCCACATGGTGCCCGAGCGTCTCCCCCGTGATGTTGGCCAGGTCAGAGGCCCTCTAGAGGAGAGCCCCCGAGCCCATCCTGAGAGGGGTGCCGGACGTGCCTTCCTATGTGAGAGAGGAAGGTGCCCCGTCCGCGGACGCACGGCTTGAGGCGGCTCCGCCGGACGCCCCTCCCTCTGAGATCCTTGGTGGAGCAGCTTCTTCTTCTTCTTAGGGACGGCTTCTGGAGGGTAGGGCGCGCCCTCGTCGTCTGGGTTCTCGACCGCTCAAGCCTGGTAGGCACGCTCGAGAGAGCACACCATGTCCGTTTCTTCACAGGCGACCGTGACGATGCCATAGTTTCCTTGATCCTTGAGGACGTTGTGGCCATGGTGGGTGACCGCCAATAACTTGGCCAGGGCCAGGTACCCAAGGATCGCGTTGTATGGGAGAGGAATGTTGGCGACGTCGAAGTTGATGAGCTCGATGCGGTAGTTGTTGCGCTTGCCAAAGGTGACAGGGAGGCGGACCTGCCCTAACGTGGTGGTGGAGCCGTCGGTCACTCTTGATAAATGCTTGGTAGGTTAAAGCTAGTGGTATGACACTTGGAGCCAATTGAACGTCTGGACAGAGAGAACATTGAGCCCAGCACCGCCATCGATGAGTGTCTTGGTCACGAGTATGTTGCTAATGATGGGTGAGCAGAGCATTGGGAGCACGCCGGCTGTGGCCGCGCACTTGAGCTGGTTGGAGGGGTCGAAGGTGATAGGGTACTTGGACCACCTGAGTGGGCACGTTGCCTCGAGCTTGGGGAGGGATGCATTCACCTCGCGCCCGAGCTGCTTGAAGATATGATGGGAGGCTGGGGCCTGGGAGCCGCCCAAGATGTAGGCGATGGCACGAGGCTCCTGGAAGCCCCCAGCCCCCTCGTCCTGGTGGTGGTCCTCGTTCCTTCTTGGTGGTGGCGGCAATGGCGGAAGACCAGCGTTGCCCTGAGGACGGTCCTCGCCTGTCGGTTTTGACATAGACAATGGTGCTTTCTTTGGGAGCTCCGTTGTGTAGTCATGAAACTGATCCATGGCTCGCCTTGTCATCAAATACGATATCACTTCTGGAAGGAGCCTAACTTCAGGACAGGTCCTCCTGCTCGGCGGTTTCACCATCGGTGCCCGCATTGCCATCAAGCCGAAAGCGTCCCCCGTGATCACCAAACACCACCCCTACATCGGTCTCGAATACTCTGAAGAGATGGATCCGGTGGACACCTTGTACTTAAATGAGCTGCTAGATCGCATCGCCTCCCTGGGGCTTTCAATGGACTATGATCGATCGGGCTTAAACCTGACCAGAGGGAAATCAATCTCCTGCCGATCACCCACCTGGTAGCGGTCGTCGAGGAACGAGCCGAAAACGCCTCTTCTACTGAATTAAGGACCAACTATGTTTGGACCTCTGAATCCCTTGAGTTGGATACCATTCCTTTGGGTGGGACTCCGCACCCCTCGAACTTAGGGTCAGACATAGAGTCCGGAGAGCACGTGGATCTTCTCGGACCCGAACTGGTGACCTCGGAGATTTTACAAGCTCCAGACACAATTTTGGGTCGGGATTCAAGTTTTAGCGCACCCACCACCACAATCAACACTCTCCAAGTAATTCAGGCCCTCCAGACATATATGACTTGATGTATGTATGGCAGCAACCTCAGGAAACGGTCCATCACTTTTGGGCCTGGTTCCTACTTGTGAAAAACAAGATTAAAGATTGTCGTGACGATGATGCAGTCCCGGTCTTGATACGTCTCCAATGTATCTACTTTTCCTACGCTCTTCCTCTTGTTTTGGACTCTAATTTCCATGATTTGAATGAAACTAACCCCAGATTGACGTTGTTTTCAACAAAACTACCATGGTGTCGTTTTTGTGCAGAAATAAAAGTTCTCGGAATGGAACAAAACTTTGTGAGGATTTTTCATACAATAAATGAGAATTTCTGGAGCCAAGAGCCACCTGAGGGGGCACCTGGTTCGGCACAACCCGCCAGGGTGCGCCTGCCCCCCCAGGCGCGCCCAGGTGGGTTGTCCCCACCTGGTGGCCCCGCAGACCCTGAAACCTACGCTATAAAATCACATATTTCGAGAAAAAAATCAGAGAGAAAGAATTATCGTGTTCCACGAGACGGAGCCGCCGTAACCTCATGTTCTTCATCGGGAGGCCAGATCTGGAGTCCGTTTGGGGCTCCGAAGGGGGGATCTTCGTTCTTCGTCATCACCAACCCTTCTTTACCGATCACTTTGCTACAGATAATTAATTTCAAGGTGTGGCTGAATTGACAACTCAACTGCTAATACGTGCAAATATTCTTTGGCTCCCCTTGTGTCGATTCTTTAAATTTGGGTTGAGTACTCTACCCTCGAAAACGGTTGCGATCCCCTATACTTGTGAGTTATCAAGACCTTTTTCTGGCGCCGTTGCCGGGGAACATAGCTATATTTGTTGAGTCACTTGGGATTATTATCAATTTATCACTATGAAGAATCTGAAGGATGCTAAGACTAAGATATTTCCCTCTAAGACGAGGGGAGGTAAGGAATTGCCATCTAGCTCTGCTTTAGGTTCACCTTCTGTTATAAGTAAACTTGCAACAAAACCACATGCTATCAATCCTGATATGTCGCAAGTTGTTGATGATGCTACTTCTGCTATGAATGACACTTATGATGAAGCTAGTACCTTGCTTGATGATGATGTGCCACTAGGTGAATTTCTTGATGAACAAATTGCTAGAGTATGACAACATGATGCGGAATCTGATGATGAGCATGAAACTGAAAATCTTGAAACACCTGCTAGAACTAGCCTTCCTAGATATGAATTTCCTAAGGTACTGGAAGGTTATGTTATGAATGAGGAGAGATCCAGAGATATTCTTGCTTGTAAGGATAGAGATGATCTAGAGAAATTATTGTGCAAGTTTAAAGAAAAATCTCTGAATGCTAGAATGCAATACGATCCTAAGTTTGCTACTCCAACTATCTTGATTGATGATAAGGATTATGAATTCTCTGTTGACCAAGAGTTAATTTCTTTGGTTGAATCTGATCCTTTCCATGGTTATGAAACTGAAACTGTTGCGGCACATCGTACTAAATTGAATGACATAGCCACCCTTTTTACTCATGATGAGAAAACTCGCTATTACTATATTCTCAAATTATTTCCATTCTCATTAAAGGGTGATGCTAAAGCTTGGTACAATACTCTTGCTCCTAGTTGTGTGCGTAGTCCCCAGGATATGATTTATTACTTCTCTGAAAAATATTTTCCTGCTCATAAGAAACAAGCTGCCTTGTAGGATATATTTAACTTTGTGCAAGTTAAACAAGAGAGTCTCCCAGAAGCTTGGGGGAGGCTTTGCCAACTACTTAATTCTTTGCCTGATCATCCTTTGAAGAAAAATGAAATACTTGATATCTTCTATAATGGACGAACTGATGCTTCTAGGGACTTCCTAGATAGTTGTGCTGGTTGTGTTTTCAGGGAACAGACTATTGGGAAAGCTGAAGAATTATTGAATAACATATTGAAAAATTATAATGATTGCACTCTTCCTGAACCACCGCCTAAACCCACTCCGAAGAAGAGGGGTATATTATATCTCAGTCCTGAAGATATGCAAGGGGCAAATAAATCTATGAAGGAAAAAGGTATTAAAGCTGAGGATGTTAAAAATTTACCTCCTATTGAAGTAATACATGGGCTTGATACACCACCACTGCCTAAGGTGGTGAGGTAAATTCTCTAGTGAAATTCAATGATAATGACAATCCTCATAATATGCACCCTAGAAAATGCCTTTATCAGTTTGAAAATTATATTAGAAATTAAGATCACTTCAATGCAAATGTTATGAAAGAAATGAAATACAATTCTGATATGATTGCTCGCTTAAGTGACTTGTTATTTAGAATATCAAATGATGTTAGAGGTGTGGGAAAGCATGCTTCTATGGTACAAACTCAGTTAGAACAAGTTGCTAAATCTCAAATAGAGTTTCTTGATGAAATGAAGAACCGCATACATGACTTTGCTGATAGAGTTGCAACTAGAGGAGGTAAAATGACTCAGGAACCACTTTATCTCGAGGGACACCCAAAAAGAATTAAACATGATTCACAAAGGAATAATGCCACTTCACCTAGTCCGTCTAAAGAGAAAAGGAAGAGGAAAAATGATAGGACTTTGCATGCTTCTAGTGAACCTGAAGTAGAAAAACCTCCTGATAATGAGAATGATGTTTCTATTTCTGATTCTGAAACTCAATCTGGTAATGAACACTCACCTAGTGATAATGAAAAACAAAATGATGAAGTTCATGAAGATACTCAACCAAACAATCAAAAGGAACCAGATAATGATATTCAAATAGAACTAGTTGATCTTGATAACCCACAACCTAAGAATAAAAGATATGATAAAAGAGAATTTGTTGCTAGAAAGCATGCCAAGGAGAGAGAACCATGGGTTCAAAAACCTATTTCCTTTACACCTAAGTCAACTGAAAAGAAAGATGATGAAGAATTTGAATGCTTTGCTGAAATGCTGAGGCCAGTCTTTTTGCGTACTTGCTTGACTGACATCCTTAAAATGCCTGCTTATTCAAAGTACATGAAACACATCATCACCAATAAGAGAAAAGTACCATAAGTTGAAATCTCCACTATGATTGCTAATTATTATTTCAAAGATGGAGTACCTAAAAAACATGGAGATCCGGGAATACCAACTATACCTTGCTCCATCAAAAAGAATTATGTGAAAACTTCTTATGTGATTTGGGAGCTGGTGTTAGTGTTATGCCTTTCTCTTTATATAAAAGACTTGATTGAATCAACTCACACCTACTGAAATATCTTTGCAAATGGCTGATAAATCAATTGCCATACCTATCGGTATTTGCGAGGATGTGCCTCTTGTTGTTGCTAATGCTACTATTTTGACTAACTTTGTTATACTTGAGATGCCCGAGGACGAAAACATGTCAATTATCCTTGGTAGACCCTTCTTGAACACTGCAGGGGTTGTTATTGATTGCAACAAAAGCAAGGTCACTTTTCATATCAATGGTAATGAGCATACGGTGCACTTTCCGAAGAAACAATCCCAAGTGAATGGTATTAATGTCATTGAAAAATCTTCGACAATCACTATTGGAAGTTTTCAACTACCTCTACCCACTATTAAAAAGAAATATGAAATGCTTATTGTTGGGGACATTCGTATCCCAGTTGAGGTAACTTACTGATTTACGAAAGCTCTTCGGTTTCATGCTAATCGAAAGTGGTTGTTAGTAAGACCTGATCAACCTTATTAATGGATCATTTTTGAGAGGTATGAAGTTTACGAATTAAGTAAGCACTACCTTCTGTCCCTATGTTTTGTTTTCTGTTTTTATTAGTTAAATAAAATAAAATGCCTTGTTTTGTCTGTTTTCTAAATTTCTCGTGCAATAAAAATTGACCCAAAAATAAAAGTTCTCAGAATGCTGTGAAAATTTAATACGATTTTTTCTGAATATTTAAGAATTTTTGGTGCAAATAATATCAGAGGGAGGTGCACCAGGTGGGTACAATCCACCTGGGCACGCCAGTTCCCCCAGGCGCGCCCTGGTGGGTTGTGATCCCCACGTGGGCCCCCTCATTTATCTCTCCACAACACATCTTCACCTACCTCCAGAAAAAAATCACCATTGCTCTCTCTCTCTCTCTCTCGTGTTCTTGCTCTCAAACCACGGATTTTGATCTCTTTGCTCGAAGCTCCGTTTCCGAAACTGATTCGGGGGATTGTTGCTTGGTATGTGACTCCTCCGTTGTTCCAATTAGTTTTTGCTATACTGGTTTATATTTTGAATAATTAGCTACTCTTGGTGCTACTGTAGATGGGCTTGCATGTTGAATTCTTAGAGTTCTAAGTAGTTTGTCTCGGCGTTCTGGGAACATGGGTCCCCAGACTTGCCTGCCTGCGGCCCACGGCGTGGCTCCACCAGTGGCCCAGTATGACCCGTCTTCGTCAACCAATACTCAAGACCCTCGCGAGGGGCCAAGCCTCGTGAGGCGGACGACACAAGACCTCCTTAGGAGTGGCCTCACCAGGCAGGCTCGCGAAGGGGCGGAGAGGTCAAGGCAAGGGGTACCTCATGAGATTCCCGTGATGCAAGCCATGACGATCAAGGCTAGGCGGGCGCCAGGCGGGAGCTAGCATGCAGTGTCCTCATTTCCCCTTTGGTGACAAGGGGGCAAGCGCATGCGTGGAGTACCGAGGCATCATGCAAAGGTTTCCATATTAGTGCAACAAGACCAAGACCAGCAGGACGGCAGGACGGAGGTCATCATGGAGCCCAAGACAGTGTCACCACCAGCGCCTTTGACAGGCGAAGACCACCTTTAGTCAGGATAGCTTGTACTAGCTGCCCCCTTTAAAATTGGTCGTTGTTGGATCCCTTCCCGCTCAATATTTGGGAAGAGGACCATGGCCTCTGTAAATAGGACTAGCCACCACCATAGGAGGGCATCATCGATTCCTCCCCGAGCAACCCACCAAGCACAAGAACACCTCTCCTCAGGAGGCTGTTCTTCCCTTGTATTGTTCATCATCAGATCAAGAAGCAATCCACCACCACCACACAGGGGCAGGGTATTACACCAGAAAGGTGACCCGAACCTATATAAATCGTGTGTCTCTTGTGTTGTGAGTTCATCGAGCTAAGCTTAGAGACCGCGGCGAGGCTGAGGGCGAGATTCGGTAGGGGGAAATCTTCGTGCGCACCCCAGTGTTCAAACCTCAAGGGTTTTGCCAGAACCCTAAATTCGACATTTGACGCGCCAGGTAGGGGTGAGCCGGAGTCTTCGTTCCGCTGATCCGCGTCCCATCGCTTCGTCGCATCCATGTCTGATGTCCGCCGAGCCCGCGCTGAGCACCGGGCTGCTCTCGCTGCACGTGTCGCCCAGACGGCTCCTGTCGGCGGACCTCCCCGTCATTCTCCGTCGCCTACCACCAATGCCGCCACCGGCCCGGCGGGGAACGAGCAGCATGCATCCTCGCGGCACCCCTCGGTGCGGCGGGACGGCCGCACCGCCACTCCGTCACTGACCCCAGCTGGCTCGTCGTCCCACGCTCGTCGTGCCCCCATGGACGCGCAAACCGTGCTGCCTATGGCGCACGAGCTCCTGCGTTACCGCCCCGTCGACGACCTCTATGAGGAGTGGCTCACTCGCATCACCGAGCTCGTCAGCGCCGCTGGGGGCTCTCCCGCGCCATCCCTCTCGTTGCCTCGCCCTCCGCCAGGTACGGGCGACGTGGCTCATGGAGCGCCTCCACCACCTCTGCCCCAAGACGGCGCCCTGGTGCCAAGGCACGTGACCCCTAGGTGTAACCCACCGCGTCCGGCGCCCGCGCGACAAGAAGGAAGCTGTCAAGAAATCCCTCAGCCTCAAGAAGGCGCCCCCGTGCTCCTTGTACCGACGCGAGAAGACCGCGTGCTGCCTGTGGCAGCGGTGCGTGGGTACTGTCAAGAGCAAGCTCCACGTCAGCAAAGGGCCCCGGTGACCACAACAGGCTGCCTCGCCTTCACCCCCGAGTTATGTAGCGTCGCCTGGCCGGGCAAGTTCAAGCCGGACCTGCCTCCTCGCTATGACGGCAACCCCAACCCCGCGGAGTTCTTGCAGCTCTACGAGCTGAGCATCGAGGCGGCCAACCACGATGAGAAAGTGTGAATTGGTTTCCCATGGCACTCAAGGACGGTGCCCCCTCGTGGCTCTTGAACCTGCCTCCCAAGCTCGATCTCCTCCTGGGACGAGATGCACAGCCGCTTCATCAACAACTTCCAGGGCACTCGCGACCACCCCCCGGCCGCGGGTGACCTGCGCCGCATCAAGCAGCAGCCCTGGGAGACCCTGCAGAAGTACATCCACCGCTTCAACAGTGTCCGCCTCAAGATCCCCAAGTTGACGGACGAGGCCATCATCTCAGTGTTCTCTGAAGGTGTCTGTGACGTCAAGATGAAGGAGGAGCTCGCCATCCATGAGGAGTTGTGCACATCCCTGGAGCTGTTCAACCTGGTGACCAAGTGCGCAAGAGCTGAAGAGGGACGCCTCTCCGTCCTCGAGCTCCCAGCTGCTGACCCGGAAGAAAAGAAGACCAAGGCCAAGGACGTGAAGCGCAAGGGAGTGGTCGTGCTCGCAGTGGAACCAAACACGAAGCACGGCAGGGACCGACCGAAGTCATCCAAGGGAAGCTGACCGTTCTGCGCCTATCACAACCTCCACACCCACAACACTAACGATTGCCAGGAGCTTAGGGTCGTTCGAGAAGGACGCTTCGGTCGACGCCCCGAACGCAATGACCGGGGCTACGACCGAGGAGGAGGACATGGCGTAGGATGATGGGACGACCATGGCCCTCGCCAGGAGTGGCGTGACTGACCTCATGAGGATCGCTGGCAGGACCAGCCTCGCGAGGGCGCCAGGAAGGACCAGCCTCGCGAGGGCGCCTGGAGGGATCAGCCTCGCGAGCACCGCCCCTAGGGTAATGCAGGCCTTCCTCCGCTGCCAAGAAGGAATGACGACCATTGCTACGTCTTGAGCTTGCCTTGGTTTTCCTTGAAGAGGAAAGGGTGATTCAGCAATAGTAGAATAAGTATTTCCCTCAGTTTTTGAGAACCAAGGTATCAATCCAGTAGGAGGCTCCTCAAAAGTCCAACGCACCTACACAAACAAACAAAGAACTCGCAACCAATGCAATAAAGGGGTTGTCAATCCCTTCACGACCACTTGCGAATGTGAGATCTGATAGAGATAATATGATAAGATAAATATATCTTTGGTATTTTATGATATAGATTGGAAAAATAAAGATGCAAATAAAGGTAGATTGAAAGCTTATATGATAAAAGATACACCCGGGGGCCATAGGTTTCACTTGTGGCTTCTCTCAAGATAGCATAAGTATTACCGTGGGTGAACAAATTACCGTTGAGCGATTGATAGAAAAGATAATAATTATGAGATTATCTAGGCATGGTCATGTATATAGGCATCACGTCCGTGACAATTAGACCGACTCCTGCCTGCATCTACTACTATTACTCCACACATCAACCGCTATCCAGCATGCATCTAGAGTATTAAGTTCATAAAGAACAGAGTAACGCATTAAGAAAGATGACATGATGTAGAGGGATAAAGTCATGCAATATGATATAAACCCCATCTTTTTATCCTTGATGGCAACAATACAATACGTGCCTTGCTGCCCCTGCTGTCACTGGGAAAGGACACCGCAAGATTGAACCCAAAGCTAAGCACTTCTCCCATTGCAAGAAAGATCGATCTAGTAGGCCAAACCAAACTGATAATTCGAAGAGACTTGCAAAGATAACTCAATCATACATAAAAGAATTCAGAGGAGATTCAAATATTTCTCATAGATAAACTTGATCATAAACCCACAATTCATCGGATCTCGACAAACACACCACAAAAAGAGTTACATCGAATAGATATCCAAGAAGATCGAGGAGAACATGGTATTGAGATCCAAAAAGAGAGAAGAAGCCATCTAGCCAATAACTATGGACCCAAAGGTCTGTGGTAAACTACTCACAACTCATCGGAGGGGCTATGGTGTTGAAGTAGAAGCCCTGCATGGTTGATTCCCCCTTCGGCGGAGCGCCGGCGAAGGCTCCAAGATGGGATCTCGCGGATACAGAAGGTTGCGGCGGTGGAATTAGGTATTCGTGGCTTGTTCTGATGTTCTCGGGGTACGTGGGTATATATAGGAGGAAGAAGTAGGTCGGTGGCCGCCCGAGGGGCCCACGAGATATGGGGCATGCCCTGTAGGGGTGGGCGCGCCCTCCACCCTCGTGGTCGCCTCAGCTGCTTCTTGACTTGCATTCCAAGTCCTCTGCATCACGTTCGTTCCAAAAATCACGCTCCCGAAGGTTTCATTGCATTTGGACTCCGTTTGATATTCCTTTTCTTCGAAATACTGAAAAAGGCAAAAAAAAAACAGCAATACGGGCTGGGCCTCCGGTTAGTAGGTTAGTCCCAAAAATGATATAAATGTGTAAAGTAAATCCCATAAACATCCAAAACGGGTAATATAATAGCATGTAACACTAAAAAATTATAGATACGTTGGAGATGTATCAAGCATCCCCAAGCTTAATTCTTGCTCGTCCTCGAGTAGGTAAATGATAAAAACAGAATTTTTGATGTGGAATGCTACCTAGCATAATTCTCAATGTAATTTCCTTTATTGTGGCATGAATGTTCAGATCTAGATGATTCAAAAATAAAAGTTCATATTGAAATAAGAAATAGTAATACTTCAAGCATACTAATCAAAGCAATCATGTCTTCTCGAAATAACATGGCTAAAGAAAATTATCCCTACAAAATAATATAGTCTGGTTGTTGCTCTATCTTCATCACACGAACTATTTAATCATGCACAACCCCGATGACAAGACAAGAAATTGTTTCATACTTTAGTAATCTCAAACTTTTTCAACTTTCAGGCAATACATGAGCGTGAGCCAGGGACATAGCACTATATGTGGAATAGAATGGTGGTTGCGGAGAAGACAAAAAAGGAGAAGATAGTCTCACATCAACTAGGCGTATCAACGGGCTATGGAGATCCCCATTAATAGATATCAATGTGAGTGAGTAGGGATTACCATGCAACAAATGCACTAGAGCTACAAATGTATGAAGCTCAACAAAATAAACTAAGTGGGTGTGCATCCAACTCGCTTGCTCACGAAGACCTAGGGCATTTTGAGGAATCCCACCATTGGAATATACAAGCCAAGTTCTATAATGAAAAATTCCCACTAGTATATGAAAGTGACAACATAGGACACTCTCTATCATGAAGATCATGGTGCTACTTTGAAGCACAAGTGTGGTAAAAGGATAGTAGCATTGTCCCTTCTCTCTTTTTCTCTCATTTTTTTTCTTTTTTTCTCTTTTATATTTTTTCCTTTTCTCTTTTTTTCTTTGGCCTTTCTTTTTTTTGGCCTTTCTCTTTCTTTTTTTCTTTTTTTTCTTTAGTCCAAAGTCTCATCCTGACTTGTGGGGGAATCATATATCCATCATCCTTTCCTCACTGGAACAATGCTCTAATAGTGAAGATCATCACACTTTTATTTACTTACAACTCAAGATTACAACTCGATACTTAGAACAAGATATGACTCTGTATGAATGCCTCCGGCGGTGTACCGGGATATGCAATGAATCAAGACCGACATGTATGAAAATTATGAAGGTGGCCTTGCCACAAATACGATGTCAACTACATGATCATGCAAAGAGCAATATGACAATGATGATGCGTGTCATATAAACGGAACAGTGGAAAGTTGCATGGCAATATATCTCGGAATGGCTATGGAAATGCCATAATAGGTAGGTATGGTGGCTATTTTTAGGAAGGTATATGGTGGGTATATGGTACCGGCGAAAGTTGCGCGGCACAAGAGAGGCTAGCAATGGTGGAAGGGTGAGAGTGCGTATAATCCATGGACTGAACATTAGTCAAAAGAACTCATATACTTATTGCAAAAATCTACAAGTCATCAAAAACAAAGTATTACGCGCATGCTCCTAGGGGGGTAGATTTGTAGGAAAAGACCATCACTCGTCCCCGACCGCCACTCATAAGGAAGACAATCAATAAAGAAAATTGTGCTCCAACTTCATCACAAAGCGGTTCACCATACGTGCATGCTACGGGAATCACAAACTTCAACACAAGCATTCTTTAAATTCATAATCACCCAAATAGCATGAGTTTAATATCACTACCTCCATATCTCAAAACAATTATCAAGTATCAAATTGATCATAGCATCCAATTTACTTTCTATGATAGTTTTTATTATACCCAACTTGGATGCCTACCATTTTAGGACCAATTTTATAACCATAGCAAATACCATGCTGATCTAAGAGACTCTCAAAATAATATAAGTGAAGCATGAGAGATCAAAAATTTCTTCAAAATTAAGCCACCGCCGTGCTCTAAAAGATATAAGTGAAGCTCTAGAGCAAAAACTATCTAGCTCAAAAGATATAAGTGAAGCACATAGAGTATTCTAATAAATTCTAATCAAGTGGGCTTCTCCCAAAAGGTGTGTTCAGCAAGGATGACTATGGTAAACTAAAAAACAAAAACTAATATCATACAAGACGCTCCAAGCAAAACACATATCATGTGGCGAATAAAAATATAGCTCCAAGTAAAGTTACCGATGAATGAAGACGAAAGAGGGGATGCCTTCCCGGGGCATCCCCAAGCTTAGGCCTTTGGCTATTCTTGAATATCTTGGGGTGCCATGGGCATCCCCAAGCTTAGGCTCTTGCCACTCCTTATTCCATAATCCATCAAATCTTTACCCAAAACTTGAAAACTTCACAACACAAAACTCAACAAGAAATCTCATAAGCTCCGTTAGTGAAAGAAAGCAAAACCACCACATAAGGTACTGTAATGAACTCATTCTTTATTTATATTGGTGTTAAACCTACTTTATTCCAAGTTCTCCATGGTTCATACCACTTAATACTAGCCATAGATGCATCAAAATAAGCAAACAACACATGAAAAACAGAATCTATCAAAAACAGAACAGTCTGTGGCAATCTGTAACCCACGAATACTTCTGGAGCTCTAAAAATCCTACCAAAATAGGAAGTCCTGGGAAATATGTCTATTAATCTACATAAAAAATAATCAACGCAAAATCACGTTTCTGTGATTTAACAAAACTAAATTCGTGTGTGCAAAGTTTCTGTTTTTCAGGAGAATCGAACTAACTATCACCTTAGGTTATCGTATAGGTTCTACTTGGCACAAACACTAATTAAAACATAAAAACACATCTAAACAGAAGGTAGATGAAAAATTTATTACTACACAAAAACAAAAACAAAGAACACAGATAAAATTGGGTTGCCTCCCACTAGCGCTATCGTTTAACGCCCCTAGCTAGGCATAAAAGCGAGGATAGATCTAAGTAGTGCCATCTTTGGCACTCAGTTCATAAGTAGCCCGGATGATAGATTCATAAGGTAATTTAATTTTATTTCTTGGAAAGTGCTCCATGCCTTTCCTTAATGGAAATTGGAATCTAATATTCCGTTCCTTCATATCAATAATCACGCTAATTGTTTTAAGGAAAGGTCTACCAAGAATAATAGGGCAAGAAAGATTGCAATCTATATCAAGAACCATAAAATCTACGGGCACCAAATTTCTATTTGCAACAATGAGAACATCATTGATCCTTCCCATTGGCTTTTTAATGGTGGAATCCGCAAGGTGCAAATTTAAAGAGCAATAATCAAGATCATGGAAACCTAGAATATCACATAAAGTTTTCGGAATCGTGGAAACACTAGCAAACAAATCACATAAAGCATAACACTCATGTTCTTTAATTTTAATCTTTATAGTAGGTTCCCACTCATCATTAAGTTTTCTAGGTATAGAAACTTCCAAATTAAGTTTTTCATCATAAGATTGCATCAAGGCATCAACAATATGTTTGGTAAAAGCTTTATTTTGACTATAAGCATGAGGAGAATTTACAACGGATTGCAACAGGGAAATACAACCTTCTAAAGAACAATTATCATAATCAAATTCCTTGAAATCCAAGATACTGGGTTCAATGCTATTTAAAGTCTTGACCTCTCCAATCCCAGTTTTACCAAAATTAGCTTCAAGATCTAAAAACTCCGAATTATTGGGACACCTTTTAACTAAAGTTGACTCATCTCCAGTACCATCATTATTAAGATTCATATTGCAAAACAAAGATCTAATAGGGGACACATCAATAACCTTAAGATCTTCATCATTATTTTCATGGAAACTAGAAGAACACACCTTTACAAAGCAATCTTTCTTAGCACGCAATCTAGTGGTTCTTTCTTTGCACTCGTCAATGGAAATTCTCATGGCTTTGAGAGACTCATTAATATAATGCTTATGAGGGGTAGATCTAAGTTTAAGAGAATCAACATCAAGCGAAAGTCTATCAACGTTCCTAGCCAAGTCATCAACTTTGAGCAATTTTTCTTCAAGCAAGGCATTAAAATTCTTTTGAGAGATCATAAATTCATTCACACTATTCTCAAAATCAGAGGGCATCTTATTAAAATTACCATAATAATTATTGTAGGAATTTCCATAATTATTAGAGGAATTACTAGGGAACAGTCTAGGATTAAAGTTTCCTCTATAAGCATTGTTTCCAAAACTATTCCTACCAACAAAATTCACATCCATAGATTCATTATTATTCTAAATCAAAGTAGACAAAGGCATATCATTAGGATCAATAGGAGCACTCTTGGTAGCAAACAATTTCATAAGTTCATCCATCTTTCCACACAAAACATTAATTTCTTCTATAGCATGCACTTTGAGAATAATTAGCCATAATATTATCAAGGAGTTTTGTTGCATATCCTAAAGTGATTTCCATAAACGTGCCTCCCGCGGCCGAATCTAAAATATTTCTAGAAGCAAAATTCAATCCAGCATAAAATTTTTGTATGATCATCCATAAATTCAAACCATGAGTAGGGCAATTGTGAATCATAAATTTCATTCTTTCCCAAGATTGGGCAACATGCTCATGATCAAGTTGTTTAAAATTCATAATATCATTCCTAAGAGTGATGATCTTAGCGGGAGGAAAATACTTAGAGATAAAAGCATCTTTGCACTTGTTCCAAGAATCAATACTATTTTTAGGCAAACACGAAAACCAAACTTTAGCACGATCTCTAAGGGAAAACGGAAATAACTTCAATTTAACAATATCATTATCCGTATCTTTCTTCTTTTGCATATCACACAAATCAACAAAGTTGTTTAGATGGGTAGCGAATCTTCACTAGGAAGGTCGGCGAATTGATTTTCATAACAAGATTCAGCAAAGCAGTATTGATTTCACAAGACTCAGCATCATTAAGAGGAGCAATCGGAGTACTAAGGAAATCATTATTATTGGTATTGGAGAAATCACACAATTTGGTATTATCTTGTGCCATGGCGACAAGTAATCCGCACACAAGCAAACAGAAAAGGGTAAGCGAAAGAGAGAGGAGATTGGGATAGAGAGGGAGAATAAAACGGCAAGGGTGAAGTGGGGGAGAGGAAAACGGGAGGAAAATGGCAAATAATGTAAATGAGAGGGAGATGAGTTTGTGATGGGTACTTGGTATGTCTTGACTTGAGCGAAGACCTCCCGGGCAACGGCGCCAGAAATCGCACGTTGGCGGGAGGTCAAATCTTGACTTGACTTGGTGGAAGCCTCCCCGGCAACAGCGCCAGAAATCCTTCTTGCTACGTCTTGAGCTTGCGTTGGTTTTCCTTGAAGAGGAAAGGGTGATGCAGCAATAGTAGCGTAAGTATTTGCCTCAATTTCTGAGAACCAAGGTATCAATCCAGTAGGAGGCTCCACAAAAGTCCCACGCACCTACACAAACAAACAAAGAACTCGCAACCAACACAATAAAGGGGTTGTCAATCCCTTCACGACCACTTACAAAAGTGAGATCTGATAGAGATAATATGATAAGATAAATATATTTTTGGTATTTTATGATAGAGATTGGAAAAGTAAATATGCAAATAAAAGTAGATTGAAAGCTTATATGATAAAAGATAGACCCGGGGGCCATAGGTTTCACTAGTGGCTTCTCTCAAGATAGCATAAGTATTACGGTGGGTGAACAAAGTACTGTCGAGAAATTGATAGAAAAGCTAATAATTATGAGATTATCTAGGCGTGATCATGTATATAGGCATCACGTCCGTGACAAGTAGACCGACTCCTGCCTGCATCTACTACTATTACTCCACACATCGACCACTATCCAGCATGCATCTAGAGTATTAAGTTCATAAAGAACAGAGTAACACATTAAGAAAGATGACATGATGTAGAGGGATAAACTCATGCAATATGATATAAACCCCATCATTTTATCCTCGATGGCAACAATACACACTACAAAAAAAAGACACATCCATGACATTTTGGGCCGAACGAATTTTTTTTTCTGTCATACATATGAAACTTCTATGACAATAACTGTGACAGAACCCAGTATCATCATAGATGTGGTGGGCCCCTACTTCTATGACAAAAAATCATGACAGAAAATGGGCTTTTCGTCCTGGGCGGGCTGGAGACATAGCTGCATGACATTCTTTGGGCCGTCCATGGCGGAAAAAACCGTGGTAGAAGCGAGGGGGAGGAAATTTTGGGGAGTTCCCGGTTACGGTGGGAGGTCGGGGGCCGAGCGATGTGCATTTCTCTTGTACACGTACGCGCGTGTGTGTGAGGCGTTGGCTCTAACTGAACCCGAGCGAGGCGTTGGGCTCTAACTGAACCCGAGCGATTGCACTGCAGGCTACGTGTTACTGAACCCGAGCGATTGATTGATGGCCGTTAACTGAACCCGATCGAGCGATTCCATTGCTACTGCTGCTAACTGAAACCGATCGATTGGATGAACAGTGAGCGTTGCGGGGGGGGGGGTGGATGAACAGTGAGCGGTGGCGTTGCCTCTGGATGAACATGACCCCGTGGTGTGGAGGGCTGGATGAACAATAGATGGTGGAGGGGTGGTTGAACAGGACCCCGTGGTGTGGAGGGCTGGATGAACAGTAGACGGTAGAGGGGTGCCTGTGGAGGGGTGGTTGAACAGGAGCCGGTGGAGTAGTGCGCGGTGGAGGCTGGATGAACAAGAGCCCGTGGAGGCTGGAGGGGTCGACGGTGGAGATGAACAGTAGCTCGTGGAGTCCCATTTTGTGGTACACCACACCCCTCCAAATGAACAGGACCCCCGTTTCAACCGTAGCGCTCCAACACAAGTCCATTTCGTCCGTTTTGTGGTACACCACACCCCTCCCGATCAACAGGACCCCCGTTTCGACCGTAGGAGGTCCGTTTCGTCCGTTTTGCGGTACGCCACACCCCTCTCGATCAACAGGACCCCCGTTTCGACTGTAGGAGGTCCGTTTCCTCCGTTTTGCGGTACGCCAGACCCCTCCCGATCAACAGGACCCCGTTCGAACGTGGTCGGTCGAACACAAGGCCGTTTCCTTCATTCTGCGGTACGCAAGGCCTCGTTTCCATCGCTTGTTTCGTCCAAGCCGTTTGGCTCCCACACATTCCGTTGCCTCCCGATGAACACGACGCATTCCGTTGCCTCCCCATGAACACGGCGCATTCCGTTGCCTCCCCATGAACACGAGCCCTAGCCTTAATTATGCGCGAGTAGGCGTTCGAGACCCCGCCCGTATGTACACATATGTGGCCATATTTTCTTTCTTGCACCCTGGCCGCTGTACGTATGTGTACATGCTACGCGCGCGCCTCTACTACGACACGTGCACGCCTCTACTACGACACGTGCGCGCCTCTACATCGACCAGTATGTACGTACACGTTCGCGACCAGGATGACAACGCTACGTACACTTCGACCAGGTGGGTACCGACTGTCAGGCACTTCCTTGCCTGCGAAGATGTAGCTGGTGGGTCCCAGCAGTCAGGGGGGTAAATCGTTTTGTTTTTTTGCCCAGACACACTTCCTTGCGTGCGAAGGTGTAGCTGCTGCATCCCAGCAGTCAGGGGGCGAATCGTTTTTTTCCGGACGCACTTCCTTGCGTGCCAAGATGTAGCTGGTGGGTCCCAGCAGTCAGGGGGGCGAATCGTTTTTTTTTCGGACGCACTTCCTTGCATGCGAAGATGTAGCTCGTGGGTCCCAGCAGTCAGGGGCGAATCATTTTTTTGCGAAATATGGTGGCCCGTCCGGTGGATCCCCGCCTTCAGGTGGAGGAATAATTATTTTGCGCGTAATAAGGAGGCACTTCCTTGCGGCTGACGTGGACCCAGCTGTCAGCCTTTCCACGTACAGTCCACGTCCGATGGAAGTCGTTCCTTGACCATGTTGACCACGCCGTGCCGAGAGCACCACGGCGATGGACGACGGCGAGGCCTAGGAAGGGGACGGCGCGGACCCGGGAAGACGCGACAGTGGATGCACACGCGGGGAGGAGTACGAGGTTTCACTGGTTCAGCTGCGCTGCCATCGCCACAGAATAACAGGGGGTGTGGGTGAGTGGAGGAATGGCCTGGCCAGCAGTGGGAGTAGTAGGGGGCGGTGAGGCCTCAGCGGCAGCACAGCCGGTCACGAGAGGCAGGAGCAGGCGGCACGACCGACGCTGCTTTGGGTGGCTGGAGCAAGAAGACCAGAGGTTGAAGAAGCACGACGGCTGTTGGCTGGACATCGTACGGTCACTGCAGCTAGAATCGTTTATATTGACTAAGTTGACAAAGCCCTTGGTACGTCAACTTAGTAGGCCCACAGGTCAGCTTCCGAAACGGTGTGCCTAGATGTCAGGGGAAGGAATCATTTTTTGGGTGGGTGAAGCTAGAATATCCGAGATTGAAGAAGAAGCATGGCATCAGTTGGATGGACATCCAACGGCCACTGCTGCTAGAACCGTGTGTTGACTATAAGTTGACAAAGCCTTGCATACGCGTCAACTCTGTTTTTTTAGGGGACGCGTCAACTTAGTAAGGCCAGAAGTGTGTGGTAGAGAACTTATAGCCCATTTGAGATTTGTAAGAATGTGTAGCCCATTTTTGAATTCTAATGGAATTTACTACAGCCCATTTACAGTTTGTTAAAAGTATAGCCCATTTCAACCAACCGTTCGAAATAGAATTCAATAAAATTTCCCACATTTTGTTGGGGTCCGAATATTTTAATCCCAAAATTTCTAGTCAGATTAAATACAATTTCAATATAAATTTATATTACATAAAAATGCAATGAAACATTGCGCTTGCAACAATTAATGAACTTAAAATTTTCAATATCCAAAAATAATATTTTATAAAGTAATCACTGTTTGGTGCATTTTTTATAGTTACTACCCAATTTTTATAATTACATCCCATTTATTATTCTTAAAGCCCATTTTCTTATTAAGCCTAATGCATCCCTCCTAGGAAAGATTTGCAGCCCAGCGGGGCGGAGAATAACATCTTGACCTTGCCTGGGTATTCCTAAAAAAAGTATAGCTGGGCTAGCCATTTTCAGCTTGAAAAAAATTAATATCTGGGCTGGATATCTGGCCTCGGCTAGACGGGCCACAACCCGACCTGTTAATACCTGCAGCGATGTTTTCGTTGTTGTTTAGAGGAGAAAAATTAATATCTAGGCTAAACATCAAAAAACTCTGCAGTGCTCACACCTCAAAAACACAAATACTGCTCGCTCTGCTTGGTCCCAGCTGTCGGCCGCTTCTTGTGCAATTCTCTCGTTTATTGACTACTCCCTCCTTTCCGGTTTATAATGCTCAATTCAAAAATCTCACCAATCAAGGTAGATGGCGAGTGGTGGAATACTTTTTGTAGTTTTGCAAAAGCACCTAATTAATGCTCTTGTTATCCTCAAAAAATTATGTTTATCAATGCATTAATTGCAATGCATGCATGCATAAAGTACATGCATTGGTCAATTTTCTCTTAATACTTGCATGCAATGATTTAATGCACCTTGGAATCTGAACATGTGATGGAAAACAACCAAATTGAGCCTTATAAAATGGAAAAACTAAAATTTTGAGATAAGCCATATAAACCGGAAAGGACGGAGTACATAGGTTGACAATGGTGTGGGACCGTGATGTTAGGAAACCAGGAGGAAGCAAAATAAATTATAGTTATATATATATATATATATATATATATATATATATATATATATAAGGAGGCACTTGCGTACGTGAGGCTATGGACCTGGTGGGTCCCCATTGTCATCCTATCCAAGTAAAGTCATCTCCTCGCCCGCGTGCGCTTTCACCCGAAACAGTCAGTGCCGGCTGCCCCGCTTCCTGGTGCAGGCGATTACTCCGCCTTCAAACAACACAAGTGACGTCTGTCCGTCCATCTGCTGCACACATTAATGATACACGGTTGCCGAGACGGCTACTCCGACGCGACACGTCCGTCCCTCCGCCCGCCCACCATTGCTATATAAACTGCTGCGCCGGCCATAGCCACAGTCATCCGCATCCGTTCCCTTTCTCCTGTCCACACCACAACTGCCCACCATGGCTCCCTCGTGCTCCAGCGCTCTTCGGGACGGGCGGACTACGGTCCGCAAGGAGATGGCAGCCATTGCTGCCGACCGGCTGGCCAGCAGGCAGCCGGAGGACGACGAGTCCCAATGGAGAACATGGTAGTCGACGATCCGGCGCCAACCCCCTCCTCCGTGCCATCCTCGCCGGTGCATTGCACCATGACCATTGGCGAGGCCCATGCCCAATATATGGACAGGGTGAGGCAGATGCCTGAGGAGCAGTTCTGGGAGGCGCAGGCCGACGCCGCCTACAACCACCATCTCCTCCAGGAGCACCTGTAGGCGGAGGAGCAGATCGCCGTGGAGCAGGCGGAGCAGGAGGCGCTGCTCGACTCATACCGCTCCGCCCACAAGGGCCGCCTCGAGCGCTGGCGGTACCGCGTGCGGGTGGCAGAGGCTGCGGCCACCTACAAAGAGGCTAGCAAATAGGGCGATGAAGCGGGCGAGGCGCTGTTTGGCGAGACCGAGGACGAGGAAGAGGACAATGCCGGCTCCGATGAGTCCCCGCTCCGCTGGTGTCAACAAGGCCCTGCTCCGCCGAGGCCCCACGGCGCCAACAACGAGGCAGAGGACACCGCCGGCTCTGTCGAGGCCCCGCAGCCCCAACAACGAGGCAGATGACACCGCCGGCTCCGCCGAGGCGCCGCCCCCCAACAACAAGGTAGAGGACATCGCCGGCTCAGCCGAGGCCCCACCCTGTCGGCAACGTGGGGGAGGATTTCCACCGCTCGGCTGAGGCACCACCCGCCAGCAACGAGACAAGAGGACATCGCCAGCTCCGCCGAGGCCCCACCCCGCTGCCAATGAGGCCGCGCCACACAGAAAACGAGGAAGAGTAGAACACGGTAGGTCGCCACCGCTCGGGTCCAAGTAAGGCCACCGTTGCTACCCTCCGGTTGAAGCCAAGCTAGTCGGGTTGACCATTGACGCCTGGTTAGCTTCTTGGCGGCGACGTGGAGTCGGAGAGCTGCGCTGGAGAAGAACGTTGCTTCTACTTAACTGCTGGTGCAGTTGGCTGACTGACACGTGGGCCCAACAGGCCACATGTTAGTTATGCAACAGCACCTACAGTTAAGTCACTGAAGCTTCTGTTCGGCTCAGCGGGACACAGGTGGGTAGCTTCGGTTAATTAATTATACCACCAGCGCACCCCTTTTTATTTGAAGAATGTATGAAATGTAATGAAATCCGGCATGTTTATATGAAATCCGACCATGTATGAATGAATTTATTTCGATTAGTTTGAATTCTTGTATCAATGGCATTGGATGAACATGCAAAACAATACGTACTAGCATTATTCCCAGGGTGATCACCTCGTTTGCAGCAGTTTCACATGTACTCCCTCCGGTCCTTTCTAGTCTGCATACAAGTTTTGTCTGCACTGAAAGTATCTCTACTTTGACCAATCTTATAGAAAAAGTATGCACTTTCACAATGTGCGAAGTAAAAAGGAACATAAGGAGTACAAAGAGTTTGAGCATCTTTTTAGTGTTCTTGTACATTGCAATCAAACACACAGGTCTGGCAATTCATAGAGAACATTCAAAACAATCGATGATTATGCATCTCAGCGATTCACATGTAAGAGCCAATATTTACTTCACAACTAAAGAATAAAGAAAAAATGATCGACGCCGCTGACAGCAAAGGGCGTCCCATTCGAAAATATCAAATACATGTCTTCTTGCCAAAATCAATGAGCAAAATTTGACAGGGTTGTCCCATTACAAAATATCAAATGCCTACGATTGTGGAATGGGCAGGGTTTGCCATCAGTTCGGACATTGACATGGCACCTCTTGCTAAATAAAACATCTGTTCTTTTTGTGCAGTTCCACCAAAATCAACCAAATTCGCGCGTAGCTTGTATGATTTCGCCCTTATATGTTGCAACGCCTTGAACTTATGGGCACCTCCTTTCTTGTGGTGGAAATGAATGATTCGATGTATTCATGAACATTTTGTGCACTTCCCATTGAAATCAAGCTGAGCACCCCTGTTTGCACAAATATAAAAAAGTGATTAGTATAAAGCAAACTGTACTATGAATTGACAGTTACAACAGGCACATACATGGTCCATGTAGAGCACACTTTTAGAAAAATGGAACTCACCAGAAAGAATCCTAGAACAACATTGTACTCGCGCATCACAGCAAAAAAAATGAGATTTGTCAGTCCTTCTGAGCTGAAGTTAGTTTGGTCTTGTGGGGAGTAATGTAACCATCCTTCAACTGCTCCTTCTGGTGAGAAGATAGACATGACTTCTTCATCCTAGCATAATCGGAACTAGTCACTTCACATACTCCATATTCTTCTTCAGAGGAAGATGATCCTATTGTGCAAAGACAAGAGGCCTACTAAATGCTAGCATCCCTGTTTGCTCGAAAAAAGGAAAGGAAATATTTAAAACAACACAGATGAAGCACTTCTCAAGGACAATACCACTTTTTCATGGCAGTATCTAAGCAGTAGCACAACACCAATAGAGATGACAAAACTCAATCATATGGATGAAATCAGTGGGCGAGTACCAACCTTTGTCAGGAGGCTGATTGTGTAGAGCATACAGATGAATCACTTCTCTGGAACCATCTGTTGCTATCTATGGGGGTGGCCATGCTTACTATATACTCCTCGATTAGTTTAATGTTTCCAACATCTTCTTGTGCAGTTCCACTAAAATATATGGTATGTTCAAAGAAGATCCCTGTTTGCACAAGTAGAGATAATTACGTATGGCATCAAAACAATGGCAAAACAATTGCTCGTTCTAGCCATAGCAATAAATTAAGATGCAAAACTATATCATTACTTGTGTCATCACAGTTCCAGTGCTTCTTTACAGCACCGGGAGTTGATTTTTGTGTTTCTTCCGCTTATACTTCCCCTTCATCACTTGGTTCAATAACAGACAAGCTTCGCCTTCAATGTAAGATTTGGCATGTCAATTAGGGAGCACAAGTATAGTACTAAACTTAATTTTCTGATGAAAGTGGCAAAATATAGGCTAGCAGTTGTGAAATATCCTTATCTTACGTCAATGGGATATTACGGTGCACATACAGATTGGAAGTCTTGTCTCCATTTGTGCAGTTCACTAAAATCAAGCAACATTATTGTACAAGTAGCACAACATATGAAAGCACACTGCAGAATCATGTGAAAGAAGGCTAGTACTGACCTATCATGATGCGGAATTCAAACAACTCACAAGAAGAAGATCTGAACAAAATTCGACTTAACAGATAGGAAGTAAGATCTCCTCTTGTGCAATTCCACTAAGATCAAGCAATCAAGCAACATTGTTGGTGTGATATTTTGGTTGAACTGCACAAAACACTCTTAAGACAAAAGTGTTTTGTGCAGTGCAACAAAAGGTCACAATGGCAATGAGGTGAAGTATATAACCGTGTTTACACAGAGGTGCAAAGGAAACAATCAGTGGTCAATAACGGTGGATGACACAGAAGCCTACAAAAAGAAGCATCTACCTTATCTAAATGGGAAATAAAGCAAGACAGTAGCATTTCTGAAACGGTGGCATTGATTAATATTAACATAGAGATTATATTAACAACAAAATTCGTTAAACATGTAATTTGCTTTTAACTATGGCATTGCGTCAATTTCCCAGCGGCATTATTAGAGGGTGTTTGTTTACAGGGACATTTTGGTGTAGGGACTAAAAAAACTCCGTGTCAGTCACATCTAAACCAAACAGGAGGGACTTTTAGGGACTAAAAGTGGGCATTTGGGACTTAAGAAAGAAGACCCCGAGGGAGTCTTTTTGGGACTTTTTCCAACAGTTGCCCCTGCCACGCATCCCACCTTGTTTCTATTAGTTCATTACTAGGGGTAACATGGTCTTTTAGCATGTCATTTAATAACCCCTAGTCCATGTTTAGTCCCTGGAACCAAGCAGGTAGGGACTAGGGAGTTTCTAACCAAACAGGGCCTTATATTAACAACAGCTAATGAGTTGCACAGGAAAGTGGATGCACCAGCACCATGTGCATCTACCGATGTACTGTGGTCATGCACAGTCTGTTGCAACAAAGAAAAAACAACCAAGGAGCATATTTGTGTTGGTCCCAAATTTGTTATCTTTAGACACCTTTCCCTATGTGAGCACAGCTAATCTAGTCCTGCTCAAACTCTACAGCCTTGTCCCTTCCTTTCCTTTTTGAACTAGTACTTTCACCCCTTCCTTTCCTCTTTGAACCACATCCTAGATTTATGCCATACAACTTTCCCCACTACTTTCCCCCATTCCTTTCGTCTTAGAACCACGTCCTAGATTCATGCTATACAACTTTCCCCCTTCATTTCCTCTTTGAACCACGTCCTAGATTCATGCTATATACAACTTTTCCCACTACTTTCCCCCACTCCTTTCCTTTTTGAGCCATGTCCTAGATTCATGGTATACATGCAGCTAGAGCAATGCATGTGGAGTAAGTAAAATATACCTTAAGGTTCTTGGGGCGTGGTTCGGTGGGCGACGAGACGGCGGCGAAGAAAAAGGGGTCGGAGGCCCTCCCACGCCGCTGCTGGGTGGAAAGTAAATAGCTGTGCCGGTAGTGGATTCCCTCCCTCGCCGACGGTGATAGCGTTAAGCCTCCTTCCCTTCCCGGTGGACGGATCCTGCCGGCTCTTTGAGCAGCAGTGGGGGGAGAGAGAGGCCAACAAAGTTTTGTTTAGATCTGGAGAGGGCGAGAGAGTGTGAAGAGAGCAACTACAAGCGCTGAGGCTGCAGCGGGAGAGGGAGGGAGAGTGTGAAGAGAGCAACTACAAGCGCTGAGGCTCCAGCGGGAGAGGGCGAGAGAGTGTGAAGAGAGCAACTACAAGCACTGAGGCTCCAGTGTGTATATATATACTGGACAGAGAGTGGGAAGCGTGCAAACCCTAGAAAACATTTTGACCAGTCAAAGAATCCTCTTGGCAAAAATTATGCTCAAGTGTAGTTATCGAACCCGAGACCTCAAGTTTGATGAGCGAACAGGCTAACCAGCTACACAACCCTCCCGTTATGTTCAACGAGAGGAAAATAACCTTTTATACATTCCTACATTCGTGTGACAAGCATGCCGTGTTTTTTGTGTTTGTGTGTGGGAGTCATTGGGATTCCAATCATAATCGTGTCATGTGGCTTTGGTGGTAAGACTATCCACAGTGGTGCAGAAATAATGCAGCCTTAGTCACCTTACCTCTCTGCACGTAGTACTTTGGGTCCCACCAGTCAGAAGGTGAAACAAACAAATTAATAAGAAAACTTAAAAGCGCCAACGGTGTATCTTACTACCTCACACATCTCGCTACTGCTCGGGAACACTGTCCAATTGATCCCTCTATTCGCTCACGTACTATTTTAAGTGAATCCTTATTATAACATGCACACAAATTTTGGGCACTTGTATTCGACTTAAGTCAGTGTGCCACCGTATCTCGTATACTTACTACTCCCTCCGTCTAGGTGTAATAAGTCACGTTAGAAGGTGCAACGGGACCAAGGTGCGTGCGTGTGCGTATGTGTGTTTAACAGCATGTGTGTGTTAGAGAGTGCGACAGATCGACCTACTCCTATAGAGAGATGGTGTGTAGTGTACGATTTTAGCCGCGAGAGTTGTTGCATCCTCTCATTTCCGGGCGTGTCCGGTAGGGACATGCGGACAGCTGCCATGCCCGCTCCTAACCAGCCTGGCCCACCCAAAGCCCCTCCATTGCCCGCGCGCGCTTCGCGCCCAAAATGGTCAGCGCCGCTCCAAAGAATCGGTGCCGCATTCATGCCCGGGCAAAGCAGACGTGACCTCTCACTAGCGCAAGAGTGATGGTTGCTTCGTCCGTCCAACTTACTGCTGGGTCTATGTGATTTGATGGCTCATTGGTCTTTATTACTGAGGTGGTAGGACTGCTGGATGTCCCATGCTTTCGGCGAAAGGAGGCAGTAAATTACAATTTTCTCCATTCTTACAGCGGAGGAGTGCAAGAGCAGTGAAAACACGTAGGCTCAGTTATTACATGGCCCACCTCACACTATCACCGTGCGACACCTAACTCTTTACATAGTACTCCCTCCGTTCCTAAATATTACTAGATGAGTCCCCACGCGTTGCCGCGGAACAGCGGTATATCTCTCTGCGCAAAATTAACGATTTCATAGAACTAAAAAAAACTCTATAACCGCATGACAAATGTGGTAGCCAAACTAAATAAACTCCCATCATCATTTAGATCATCCCACGTAAGGAAAAAAGATCAGCCAACTCCTACTGCATAATGGGATTATATTTTTCTTTTTGACATGTTAATGGGACTTAAAAGCTCACTTACATGCATGCTACCGGTGCATGCTTGCATGCAGACATGTTGATGTTATTTAAAACTCACATGCATGTGCCACGGTATTTCTGCATGCTTGCATGTGGCTTAGTGCCGAGCCTCATCTAGATCAGACGACTATTATGGACTAATTTACTTCATCTAATGGCTACATCAATTTTGATGATGTGGCTCAAGGAGAGGATAGAGAATTCCTAGTAGTGGGGGCTACCTATTACTAGTAGATAAGTCTTTGTAGAGATTCCACTAGGTGAAGTACATACGGAACAAAATGAATGAATCTACACTTAAAATGCATCTATATACATCCGCATGTGGTTTATAGTGAAATCTCTACAAAGACTTATACTCCCTCCGTCCCAAAATTCTTTTCTTAGATTTGTCTAGATAAGGATGTAGCTAATACTAAAATGTAACTAGATACATCCGTATTTAGACAAATCCAAGACAAGAATTTTGGGACGGAGGGAGTATTTAGGAATGGAGGAAGTACTAGTATAGTACTAGTACGTACTGTAATTTATCAGCGAGATAAATTTGTACAATGCTATGAAGTTTCCAGCTCCTGTTACATGTATCTTGCATCCAAGGTTGCCCGTTGCAACATTTCATCAAATACAGAGGAGACTAACATGCATGCTATTGCATCTCAATGATTGACAGATCATAGCAAATATGTACTCCCTCCGTTCCAAAATAAGTGTCTCAACTTTGTGCAAACTTTAGTACAAAGTTGTACTACTACTAAGCTTGACACTTATTTTGGAACAGAGATAGCTAAAGAAAAAAAACGATCCATGCAGTACCTAGCCCTTGAACTGTGAACCCTGACCAGGCTTCAATTTGCTGGCAACGTTCGAGCTTCCTAATAAATGAAGTTTGCAACCTTTTAACCATCGGATCATTTTGTGCAGTTTCACCAAAATCAAGATGAGCATCCCTGTGGCAAAGAAATTGAAGAAGCGTGATTAGAATAAGATTACTGGGACTAGTTGATGAGACATAAACTCATCACAAATACAATACGTAGAAGCCAGTAGAGGTATCAGGTATGTGCGGGGCAAAGAAGTAGAGAAATATCCACATGGAGTGATGTGGGCAGCTGGAGCAGTGGTGCAAGCCGACTATAAAGGGAGTTGTACCTGAGGGACCTTGAGGAGGGCAGCGGGAGGCGGCAACTGCCCACGTCGCGGTAGTGAGCAAGGGACGAAGGCAACCTCACCGGCTTTGTGAGAGAGAACGGCGGGGACCCCTGATCGGGACATGCCGACAGTGGGTTTTCGCCGTCGGCGACGACCACTTCATCTACACTAAGCATCCACCCCTTCCCCAAGCGGACGTGATCCGCCAGGATGTTAGAGATGTGGCCACAGTTGTTTTGTGCGAGAGAGTGTGAAGAGAGCAACCCCAACAAGCAACCGTGTAGGCTGGCCCGTCCTGACTATGTATATAGTGGAGCGGTTTCCTTTTCTCTCCATACGAACCTATCATATTGCATACGTGCCACTGAAGAAAAAAAACTTTATTTATAAATGACGCGGCACCTACTACTCGTTCTCCTATAACCTTGCGATTGGCATCTGCAAAATAATAACCTTACGATTGGCTCTTCGCGTCTTCGGGAAGTCGAGCAATAATGGTAGTGCAGTATATATCGTTCTGGCTATATGAGACCGAATGAATTGCTGCATGTCCACTACGTGGGCGAGGGTCGAGGGGCGAGGGAGAGTGCTACTACATACGGAGCAAAATGAGTGAATGTACACTCTAAAATATGTTTATATACATCAGTGTTTGGAGTATGTACTAGTAGTTCATATTGAAATCTACTAAAGGACATATATCTTCCAAACAATATGATATAATCTCTATAACCAAGGTACTAGGGACGAGGAGTAAACGGAGGGAGAAGTAAATTTTTCTCCTCGTCCTGCGAGCCACCGCGCGCATGGGCGAGGGAGCGGGCGTAAGGTAGAGCAAGCTTCACCTCATCCTGCGAGCCACCGCACCCGTGGGCCGGGGAGACAGCGTACTAAGCAAGCTTCTCCTCGTTCTGCCAGTTGATGGGACACATCAAAAGTACTCCAGTGTATAGAGCCTTGCCTCTAAGGTAGGCCCCACATGGTTTGCCTCTTTATTTAATTTAACATAACGCGTCAAGTCGCAATTTGTTTGTTCACCCGTGGTAGATGATCTTCCCTCCACCAAGTGGACAACCAGTACACATGCCAAATTACCACGTGGGCTGCCTTTTTCGTACAGAAATGAGCTCCACCGTGTACGCGCGCAGGTGTGGTTGGGAAAGATACGGGAGTACGTGCACCGTGCATGCACCTCTTCTCTTCGTGCACGTCCCCCACCTATGTGGGTGTGTGTGAGAGATACAAACCGCGTTCGTGAGTGTTTTTTGTTTTGGGGTGGGGGTGGGGGTGGGGTGGGGGGTTGATTTCATGAATTATTTGTGGGAATATGTGTCGATGACATATCAAACAAATTTTTGCATTCAATGTGTGTGAAATGGAGGCCTATCCATATCATACATAGAGGGTTGGTCAATCCACGAGAAGAGAGGGAGGGGTCATAGCTATCGATAGAGTCGAAGAGAGGATCAAGTGGGTGGGTGCGAGATCGATGAAGAGAGCCATCAAAATTGTGTGTGTGTGCAAGTCAAAGATATAGGGCGACTGGCTTACCGGAATGTTAGAGGGCACATGTCAAGTTTGTGTGTGGCAGGGAGACATGACTAGAGCGCTTGATGTATCAGTGTGTGTGGGGGGGAGGGGGGTGGGGGGAGGGGTAGGCAGAGGCCTAACTATACAGGTAGAACGACTCGTATATGTGTTGAGAAGGAGAGACCCAGCTATGTCTTGAGGGAGATCGGTCGACATCCATACATAACTAAAGGACGGGAAATATGATGGGACAGAGAGAGAGAGAGAGGAGAGAGAGAGGGAGGGAGAGGGGTAGAGTGCTGGATGGGTGATGGAGTTGCTTCTCGGAGATGTTGGGAGAGGCCTACTAGACAAACTGAGGGTGGAATTGCAATGTTATCAATAAGAGTGGGGATGTGTTTCTGTGTGTGCCTGTGCGTGATAGATCTGTCGGGACGCATCCATGGATGATGAAGGGGAACCATGTGTTTGGTAAGCAAACCTAACGAGATCGGTAGATCAATTATTGTTTGTCGGAGGAAGGGAGAGACACAACTAATGAGGTAGATCGATCGACGTGTGTGTAAAAACGAGTTATAAGGACCTAGCTAGCTATATGTATAGAGAGAGATTGGTCGGTGTACGTCCATTTTTTAGAGGCAAATAAGGCCCAGCGAGACGGATAGACAGAGGGAATGGAGCTAGGAGGTGGTGCGAGAGGCCCAACTACTAGCTAGATAGGGGGAGGAGTGTGCGGTTGTGAGATCGATGAAAAGAGGGGTGAGAGTTTACACGTGTGTCTGACCGTATGAGAGACACGAGGCAAGGACACATAAAGGAGGAGATTGAAGCTGTGTGTGTATGCTGTAGGCAGGCATCGCTAGAGAGGTTTATCGACCGGTGTGTGTCGGAAAGGAGTTGTGGAGACTCTGGGAGAACGACTTAAAGAAACAAATGAATGTGCCCGGTGGATAAAATGCCGAGGGAGGGGGAGGGCGAGGAGGGCATGTGCATGCACGAGAGAAAGTTAGTGGTGTCTACAAAGGTTAGAAGATTGTGTGGGTATAAGAGACTAACAAAGATCATAATTTGATATGAAAGCGGATTCATATATTTGAATTGGAGATCATAGTGTTTTAAACATTGCATGCGTGAATATAGCGGTGATACACCTGTTGTGCACATGTTATACCATAATGTGATAATGTATGGCGTTTGCAACTCACAGCTAAATGCCGAACAATCTAAACCATACTATACATCAAACAATCTCACATTTTATTTGAATTTGTGATAATGTGTGGCGTTTGCAGCTTACAACTAAATATTGAGCAATCTAAACGATACTATATATCGAACATTCTCACATTTTATTTGAATTTGTGGTAATGTGTGGTGTTTGCAACTCACATCTAAATACTTGTAGGCGTAGGGGGAGGGGCACCATACATAATGTGATAAACACATTATACATATGAGACATGGTTTAGATTATGAAGATCTAGCTAGATCTAGAAATGTAATGTGATTTGAAATCAAAATAAAGTGGATTCAAAAAAATCTAGTTCGAGTTCATATAGTACACATAGTTCATATGTAACTCGAGACTAATCATGTGGTGTGCTGTGAAGATAATACACAAACGATGGTTTAACTTGACAATAATGATGATTGTAGATCTTATTAAAACAGAGAAACAAATTCAAATGCTTTGACTTCACAACAATCATTATTGTAGATCTTATTCAAATTTAGTTCATATTGAAGCGGTAGTATATACGTTTGGAATGCACTAAAACGTTCATTTGAGTAGTAGGTTGCATGCATTATACACGTAGCAAAATATTTTAATTGAACATAACATGAATTCAAAGTTTTGAATAACATTTGTAGTGTGCATTAATTTGGTACAGTACACGTTAGGCTTGTCGGGAAATTTCAACCCGCGCCTTGTTAGCCTGAAATATTTAAGATATATCTTTGTCTCGTTGTGCTCCGACAACTCCCTCCATCTCAACCCGCGCCTTGCTATTCCGAAATTACAACGCGCGTGAAAACTCCCACCTCCTGTGAAATCCTGACACGCGAAATGCCCGTGGTAGCCCTGAACCGAAAGAACCGCCTCAAATCGGAGGGGGGTACTTTCATAACTTACCCCACATTTCGGACAAGTGCGTCTCTAAGCCATGGTTCCCCACTGCCATCCCATCCACCCACCCATTCGTACACCGAGGCCGCGAAAACTCGCGATGAAACCCCACACCTTGCTCCGGCTGCCACCCAGCCGGAGCCTCTTCCCCGACGACGTCGTCCACAGTAGCACCTCGACGTCCCTCATCCACCGTACCGGATGAGGATCCGTCGTCGATCCCATCGTCCCGCCGGTTCAGCCACCCCGTCCTCCACCTCCAAGGAGCTGCCCCGACGTTCCCCTCGTCTTTCGTGCCACCTCCATTCCCACACCACCGTCTTCACCTGCACCACCAGAAGAGCATCATCATCCCCGTTTCCTCGGATGAAGCTGCGGCCTAATCGGCGCCACCAAAGAGGTTGTACACTAATCGTCGCATTTTCTTCTTGATTCGATCTCACGGTGCTGCCGGCGCTCGGTCCCGAGCCGACACGGCGCGGCTCCATCCACGGCGGCATCGCCGGCCACTTCCTCCACGGCGTCGCTCCCTCGGTGGCGACATCCACATCAGTAGGAGCTACTGCTGCTTTAGCGCTCGCTCGCGCTGCTGCTCTGCTCTTGCTCTCGGTCCCCTGCCTGGTCTGCTCTTGCTATTGCTCTTGCTCGCGCTGCTTCTCTCGCTCTTGCTCTTGCTTGCAATGCTGCTCCGATTTGGCTACACTTTAGTCAACTGAATCGACTTTTGGGTCAGTCGATTTTCAAGGGGTGGGCTCGCCAGGGTGAAGGAAGAACCAGCCGCAGCAGGGAGGGGGGCTCGCCGGAGAGGTACCCCACTATCTATGTTAGGGTTCAGGATGGGGGGTGGTGTGGGGATCGCCAGAGAAAAAGCTCGGCACGGGGGGGGGGGGGGGGTCCTAGAGGGATGGCCGGAGCAGCGGCGGACCGGTGGTGGGGAGTGTTTTCGGGGTGGGCGGGTGTGGCGCACCGCCGGCCGCGGGCGGCGGGGGGCTGCTGTCTGGCCGGTGGTGGCTGGCGGCTCAGGGGGGTGGAGGTTGAAGATGAACCGCAGGCCCTTGATTTCGTATCCAACGGCTGCAAAATCGTCTGACTAGAGATGAAAAAGTCAGTCGACCGACGTGTAGCCTCACCTTGCTAGTGCGTTTAGTTTCGACAGCAAAATTCAGTTTCGACAACAAAATTCAGTTTCGACGGTTAAGTTCAGTTTCGGCAGTTAAGTTCAGTTTCGGCAGTTAAGTTTAGAGATGAGCGGCTGATGTATTTTAGATCTAGCACTTTGTGGTTATGTATTTTACGTCATGTATTGGAGATGCTATTAGAATCCCACTCAGGTTAACGTTGTTCATTGTCTCTCTTGTCCTGCTTCAGCCTCGGCATCGTCCAACTCACCGGAGCTGCTCCAATGATGAAACCCTCCATCACAGTGGAGCAGTACCTCGGGCTCCATCTACAGACGCCTAAGATCTTCTTCCCCTCCTCCGACAGCAAAGTCAGCCGGAGCATCCTCACCGGCCAACCCAATCATGCTGTGATCGACCTGGCTTCACCAAAGGGGTTGTACACTTGTTGCATCTCTTTTTTACTCTACATGTTATATATATTGTCCACTGAGCACACAGATTTGTTCCTTTAGTGTCTCCTTGAAAGAAAAAACATAGGAATTTTAATTTTCACTTGTCCTCCTTTTCAAATTCCTATTCATGAAGCACAAGACTAAGAGATAGTAGCACAATAGCATTATAACTATACATTTTCTTGTGGTTTGACTTAATCTCACCATGCTTCTTTGCATCCTGTGATCTTCCAATTGTTGTGAATCAAACACCCAGATTGGCAGAAATCCTGTGTTTTTAAATTCTCTATTTTGCACATGCATTCCTATCCTATTACTGTCAATTTCCTATCCCTGCATTATTGGTGTCCTCCAATTCAAACGAGCCCTTACAGAATTACTTCTCTTACAAATAGTTGTCAAAGAAAACCTTGCGTGGTTTGTCCCGCACCTGCTGTGCCGTCGTCCACCCCAGCTCAGCTGCTCCAACGACAGAAGGGTCCAGCACAGCAGGGATCCGGCCTCCAGACTGTCTTTCACCGCCTCAGATCTTCTTCCCCGCCGCTGGCAGCCATGAAAACTGCATTACCATCATCAACCGAGCAGATGACCTCGAGGACTACACGGGTCCGCAAGAGAGGTCGCACTCTTTCGTGTCTGCTTACGTTATGCATCGCTTAATATTACATGCTACTTTATCGTCCTGTTCACCGATTAGACTTTGAGTCAGCTCCAAACTAATGGTCAAACTTGAGTTTTTAAATGGTTGTGGGGTACATATCGGGGCCGCTATCAATAGTATCTATCTACTATCTGGTTAATCTCCGGTGTCTACTATGAGTTTCATGTTGGGTGGGAAACAAACAGTAAAGAAGCCATTATCTGTATTTTTTAACTGAAGCCATTATCTGCCTGCTATTATTGGTTTTGGGTCTATCCACAGGTTGCTACCATCACTCTGGATTTCTGCATGCACTCCTTACATAATCTCACTATGTTTTATTCCTATGCATGACAGTTATTGTAAACAATGGAACTGAACATGTAGAGCAAAAGAGACGAGCCTTGCGTGGCAATAAAATTTCATGCAGACGTCGCTCCATGGTAGGCGCAAAGGCAGCCCCCCTCCATGCATTTCGGATTGTAATCGAGAGGAAGATATCTGTTCTGAGGGGGATTCAGAAGGAGAAGACAACTCCTATTTACCCCCTGAGGTCTTCGCTCTAACTTGGCATGCTGATGTTGGTTATATCATGCATATGGTGTCTTGCATTGCTTACTTTATACATCAAATATGTCATCTGCTTAGTTTAGACATCCTTTGTGCGAATGCCATCTGTTTAGTTTATTCATCGTTTATGTGAATTATGCAACGCCATCTTGTTTAGCCAGGCATCATATATGTGAATTTTGCAATGCCATCCTGCTTAGCCAGTCATCTTATATGTAAATTATATCAGGCCATCCTTTTTTTCGTTACATATTACATTTGTCAACAATGTTAGTACATTCAACTGCTCTTCGTGTGCATCAGCCATTTGACACGGTGATGGCAAATTCTGGAGTGAAAACAAGGTCTTCAGAGCAGACTATGCTATCTGACGAAGCGCATATCTCGCTGGTTACGGATAGCTCCTCAGAGGAGGATTCAGAGACAGATGACCAGTCCTATCCCCCCCCCCCGAGGTGTATGCTCTAACTTGGCAGGGTTATGTTGCTCATATCGTGCGTATGGTGTCTCGCATTGCTATGTCATTTGATTAGTTTAGACATGCTTTGTGTGAATGCCACCTGTTCAGTGTCTAATTACCATATATGTGAATTATGCATTGCCATCTTGTTGCAAGACATTATATATGTGAATTATACAATGCTATCTTGTTGCAAAGGCATTATATATGTGAATTATGCAATGCCATGCTGTTTAGCCAATCATCATGTATGTGAATTATATCATGCTATCATTTTTTTGTATTACGTGTTCCATTTGTCGACAACGTTTGTATATTCAACTACTCTTCCTGTGCATCAGCCATTTGAAGCGGTGATGGAAGTATCTGGAGTGAAAACAAGGTATTCAGAGCAGACAATGCTACCTGCTGAAGCAGACATCTTGCTGGTTACAGAGAGCTCCTCAGAGGAGGATTCAGAGACTGATGACCAGTCCTATTTCCCCCCTGAGGTCTATGCTCAAACTTGGCAGGGTTATATTACCCATGTCATGCATGTTGTCTTGCATTGCTTAGTTTTTACATCATATATGGATTGCCATCTGCTTACTTGCTTACTATATAAATCATATATTTGAATTATATCATGCCATCATGTTTACATAGTACATACACATCATCTATCTGAATTATGGCATGGCAACCCATTTAATAAAGACATCATATAGTTATATCATCTCATCCTGTTTAGTGTTTACAGTCATCATATTTTGAATTATGGCATTCTATCCGTGAATGTATGTGAATTATGGCATGCCAACCTATTTAATAAACACATTATATAGTTATGTCATGTCATCCTGTTTACATAGTCTCATATTTTGAACTATGTCTTTCCATCTTTTTTAGTTAGCCATCATAATGTGAAATTGTGTCATGCTATCCTGTTTAGTTAGCCATCATATATGTGAAATTGTGTCATGCTATCCTGTTTGGTTAGACAACATAAATATGAATTATTTCATGCCCTCTTTTATTCCCCACTATCCATTGCACCTGTCTATCATACAATGTCTATACTTTCAATTACTTTTCTTGTTTATCAGCCATTTGAATTGGAGAGCGTGATGGCAGTATCTAAGGGAGTAACAACACGGTCTTCAGAAAAGATAGTGCTACCAGTTGATGCAGATAGAACCACGGTTGTACTTGCCCAAGGACCAGATCCACCACACATAACCCAGACTCTCGCAGATTGTACCCCTACCCAGTTGGACAGAGAACCAGCTACACCCCTTCTAACCCCAACCCCGGCAGATAGTAACCCAGTTCCAGTTGACACAACACCGTCTCCACCACAGAGCACCCAAACACGAGCAGTTAGTAAGGGAACTGCAGTGCCCAAAGCACGAGGACCACCACTCCGAATCCCAACTCAACGCTTAAAGGAGAAGAAGATTTGTTCTCAGGTCAGGTTCTGTAGCTATGGTTCATACTCCTTTGCTCTTGCATTACTGTATTTACTCATACCAACTATTTTCAAATTTGAAGGATGGAATTGAAACTCCAATGGCGCAACAGGTATGTTTTAAACCTGTTTCTTTAACTGGTTTGCTGTTGTAACCTGCTCTATGTTGATTTCAGTTTCAATTGAATAAACAGTTATGTTCTCATGTCATGCACATTACAAGTGTTGTTATTGCTCTATAGTTACCCACACTTATATTCTGTCTATTCTGCTTTGTCTTGAACAAATATTATTTGAACTGTGTCTCTATCTTGATTTGGCAACAAAAACTAGAATGATATAGACCATAAAGTGACCATGGTACATAGATATATGTTTGTTTCATGCTGTTATCCTGTCCACTTTACTACTGAACTCATTTACCAAAATGAGTTTCATATACAACATGGTAAACATGTGATGTGTCTGCTTGTTTCTCTTTTAGAATGCGGACAAAATATTGGAGAACAGTACCGCGTTATCCAATGGTAAAGGAAGTAATGCAGATAAGGTTCAAGATAGTGAGACATCCCTGTTGGTCTCCAAGAAAGCTGATAAAAACTATCTTGACGACAGTGAGGGAACCCAAAAGTCATGTCTTGATGTAGTGTTCGAGTTACTAGCCACTACTGTGGCACAAGCTCTTCGAACTCGCTGTCTGAATCAGTTCGTCTTCTTGAGTCTCAACTTCAAGTTGAAAGACATCGATCAGATGTGCTGCGACAGGAAGCTGAAGGACTGAGGAAGTCCCTGCAGAATTCAGATGCATATTTTCTGGTGCAACAACAAGCGCTGGAGGATTTAAGTGCCAAACAAGAGAAAGTTAATAAGCTTGCTAAGCATCTTGCCAGCATTATGGGTACCCAGGATATTGTTTCTTGAGATCTTCTGAAGTGATTTCAGTTCTGGATTTGTTTTCCTACGACATTTATTTGTGCTGGTCGCCAACTTTGACAACCAGTGTATATGATATGCTGCTTTGTTCCCTATATTTGCACTGGTGGCGAACTTTGATGCCCAGTGGATGTAATATGTGTAATAGCCGTGATAGCCTAGCGTTAGTTGCTTGCTTATTTATTTCTTTGTTGTCTTGTTTATGTGTTTGCTTGTAGTCATTGCAGTTCTTTTTCCGCGGTTTGCTAGTGGCTGCAATAACCTATTTTTTTAAACTAGGCCACAATAACCATGGGCTAATATTTACTGTAGTGACACTGGGGCTCCTACTGGCCGTAGAAACAGTGGGCCTTCTACGGGCCATAGAAACAATGGGCCTCCTACGGGCCGTAGAAACAATGGGCCTTCTGCGGGTCGTATCATCAATGGGCCTTATACGGGCCATATGATCGATTGGCCAAATATGGGCCAAACAGACCGCATTATGGCCGTAAACGGGCTAGAGTTGGAATCGCCCGTTCATGGGACGACCATGACGGGCCATCGTTAATAGGCCGTATTTGATGATGCTATGAAAACGGCCCAACGTATTAATGGACCACAAATGGGCCGACTGTAACTACAGGCTGAATTTGGCCCACAAGCAGAAATGAACCGTAAGTAAGTGAATGCTGGAAATGAGCCCAAGAATAAATGGGCTCTGAGAAGGCCGAAAGATGACATGGGCTGGAAACGGCCCAACGGAATAACAGGCCGTTAATGGGTATAAAGTGATACACTGTTCATTACGGGCCAGCTTCAACACGGGCCGTTAATGGGTGTAAAGTGATACACTATTCATTACGGGCCAGTTTCACCACAGGCCGTTAATAGGCCAAGAGTTACATAGGGCCTCATATGGGCCGAAAGACGTCATGGGCCATACATGTGCTAGAAGTGAAAACGGGCTGGAATCATATTTGGTGGCCCAGATGACGCTACTGGGCCTAATTCGGATAGGGCGTAGCGGGCCTTGGGTTAGCGGGCTGTAAATGGGCTATATGCGAACAGGACATTAACATGCTTTCCATGGGCTGGCCCGCCACCTTTTGACCAAGTCAAACGGGCCGGCCTTTTCACAGGAATGGGCCTCTATTGGGCCGTGCCACATGTCGACGTATCATAGGCGCCTTCCGTCCAATGAATGGATGACATCTGTCCCACCGATGAGCCGACACGTGTTTCCTCCAGCCAATGATGATTTTACATGTGGAAAATCCCCATTGGTCGAGGCTGTTAACGGGTTATCGGATCCAAAACCCGACCCTATAGCTTAACGATGTTCTGTTATGGAGGATGCCACGTGTTGGTCACCCTTGACGAAAGCACTTCTGTGATGCGCAATTTATCGTCCTGGAAGTGGACACTTCCGTGATGATAATTTTGGTAATGTCATGGAACACTTCTACGACAGCACAGGTATGACTATCTTGATTTTGTCATAAAATCGTCATGGATGTACATGCATGACAAAAAACGCGACCTACTGTGACAAACACGTATCATCACGGAAGTGTATTTTTTTTGTAGTGACAATACGTGCCTTTCTGTCTCTGCTGTCACTGGGAAAGGACACCACAAGATTGAATCCATAGCTAAGCACTTCTCCCATTGCAAGAAAGATCAATCTAGTTGGCCAAACCAAACTGATAATTCGAAGAGACTTGGAAAGATAACTCAATCATACATAAAAGAATTCAGAGGAGATTCAAATATTTCTCATAGATAAACTTGATCATAAACCCACAATTCATCGGATCTCGACAAACACACCGCAAAAAGAGTTACATCGAATAGATCTCCAAGAAGATCGAGGAGAACATGATATTGAGATCCAAAAAGAGAGAAGATGCCATCTAGCTAATAACTATGGACCCGAAGGTCTGTGGTAAACTACTCACAACTCATCAGAGGGGCTATGGTGTTGATGTAGAAGCCCTCCATGGTCGATTCCCCCTCTCGCGGAGCGCCGGCGAAGGCTCCAAGATGGGTTCTCGTGGATACAGAAGGTTGCGGCGGTGGAATTAGGTTTCCGTGGCTTGTTCTGATGTTCCCGGGGTACGTGGGTATATATAGGAGGAAGAAGTAGGTCGGTGGCCGTCCGAGGGGCCCACGTGATAGGGGGCGTGCCCTGTAGGGGTGGGCACGCCCTCCACCCTCGTGGCTGCCTCGGCTACTTCTTGAATTGCACTCTAAGTCCTATGGATCACGTCCATTCCAAAAATCATGCTCCCGAAGGTTTCATTGTACTCCGTTTGATATTCCTTTTCTTCGAAATACTGAAATAGGCAAAAAAACAGCAATACGGGCTGGGCCTCCGGTTAGTAGGTTACTCCCAAAAATGATATAAATGTGTAAAATAAAGCCCATAAACATCCAAAACGGGTAATATAATAGCATGGAACAATCAAAAATTATTAATACGTTAGAGACGTATCAACCATCATCAGGACGAGGGGGCTGGGGGCTTCTAGGAGCCGCGTGCTATCGCTTGCATCTTGGGCGGAGCTCAGGCCCCAGCCTCTCAGCGTATCTTCAAGCAGTTTGCTCGTGAAGTGAACACAGCCCTCCCCAGACTCAAGGCCACGCGCCCGCTCAGGTGGTCCAAGTGTGCCATCACCTTCAGCTCGGCAGATTAACTCATATGCGCGGCTACTGCTGGCGTTCTCTCGATGCTCTGTTCACCAGTCATCAGCAACGCCCAAGTCACCAAGACCCTCATCGATGGCGGCGCAGGGCTTAACGTCCTGTCCGTTGAGATGTTCGACAACCTTCAAGTGCCATACGATCAGCTTTAGCCCACCAAGCCGTTCTCAGGAGTTACCGACGGTTCCACCACCCCAATAGGGCAGGTCCACCTCCCAGTCACCTTCGGAAAGCGCGACAACTACCGCACCGAGCTCATCGACTTCGACGTCGCCCACATCCACCTGTCGTAGAATGCCATCCTCGGGTATCCATCCCTGGCCAAGTTCGTGGCAGTGACCCACGGGCTACAACATCCTCAAGATGCTAGGGAGCGGCGGAATCATCACGGTCCCCTGCGAAGAGAGAGATGCGGTGTGCTCCCTCGAGCATGACTTCCAAGACGCAACAATCAAGGACCCGAATAGCAAGGCGAGAACCATCCTGAGGCCATCCCCAAGAAGAAGAAGCAACTGCTCTGAACAAGGCCTCTGGAGGTCGGCATCTCGGGTGGTGCCACGTCAGGATCAGCGCCCGTGCCTGGGGCGCCTCCTTCCATCGCATAGTAAGGCGCAGTGCCCTCCTCGGGCAGGGCTCGGGGGCTCTCTTCTGGAGGGCCTCAGACCTCACCAACATCATGAGGGAGGCGCTCGGGCACCACTTGGAGGCGTGCTTCGCGACACGTTTCCTTCAAGAAGACACATGGCGTGGAAAGCCCAACGTCCAGGAGTTCATTGCCAAGACCACTCAGGAGCTTCAGGAAGCAAGGGCCGTGCGCGGCGACTGCCGCTCGCCTGGCGCGGCTCCCTATCCAGGCAAGGACGGTGGGCTGCACGTCTGCATCGACGTCCCAGGGCTCAACCGAGCCGCATCTCAGGAGCGCTTGTGGCCTTCGCGCGTGGGATGCTGCGAGGGTCCGCCACACAGCTACGTTCTTATGTCTTTCGACCTACCGAACGCGGTTGCCACTTACCAGCGTCACCTGCAGAGCATTTTGGCGGCTCAGGAGGCCAGGCACCACGCGATGCTAGCAGAGATGGATACGGTCCTCAGGGAACCACCTCCCCCCCAGAACCTCCTGAGGCTCAGGGTCCCGGTGGCTCGTGAGGGTCGACCCCTTCACCAAGCACCTTCAGCTGCCCCAACACCCCCTCTACAACGGAACCAGGTGACATCTCCCAAGTTCATTTCAGCTGGGAGTGCCCTCAGGGCTGCATCATTCCCAGGCCGTGTGGGTCCGTCCTTGCGGCATGTATCTCTTTTTTATGTCTTTGGCTTACCTTGCTGGGGGCGCCCCTCGGGCTGCATCATCCCCAAGCCGCTTGCGCCTGACCCAGTGGCACGTATCCATTCTGCATTTACCTAAGCTAGTTTGCCTTTCATGCCTAATCTAACTGTGATTATCACCTGCTCGACTGCCACCTACCGCGGGTCCCTCCCTATCTCATGCAATTCGCCTGCGCGTTAAAAGGGGGGCTCCTGAGCATCGCGACTCAGGAGCTCTTAATGGCTCTCCAGCCCTCACCCCTTGGCCTTAACCACGGCATCGCGACCTGGCATACCAGTGGCGGCTGAGCTCGCTCGAGGGCCGAGACCTAAGGATGCAGAGCATTTATACCTAACCATCTTGCAGGAACACATAGCTGTCAAAGACCCAAGACCAGGCGCAACCCGCCTTAAGGTAGGGCCTCGTGAGTCCCGCGCTGGCTCATGAGTTCCCAGATACACCTCGTCTAGCCCTGCCGTGCAAGCCACGTGTCAGGCCGGGGCTGTACACGCCCCGAGGGCTCTCCGCAGCAGGGAGCCCCCCTCCCACGCACTAGTGGAAGCACGATGCTCCGTGCTGGCCGTCAACACTGCCGAGGAGTGGCTATGCCCGTACACTTACGAAAGCACTATGCTCCGCGGTGGTGACAAACAACTGAGGGTGGCCCCATGGTCGTATCAACCTCAGGGAGCCCCAGAGCTCAGTGTCTGGCCTCATCGCAACACCTCCCCTCGGGAGCGTCGCGCGAGGGGGCTGCGCCCGGGTCACGCCCGAGCATACGCCACGTAGCCAGGTCCTCCGGACCTGGTCGCCCCGCACACCTCCCGAGTGGAGCCAAGGTATGAAGGTCGTTTGAACGTCAAGGGGGACTCCTGAGCATCGCGACTCAGGAGCCTATCTGGTCACGTAGCCCCTCACTCCTTGGTCCCGTCCTGGTGATCCGGTCGGGGCCAACGGCGGTTGAGGTATGCGCGGGGCCGGGCTCTGCCGATGTAGAACGCTGGATCTACCCCTACGTTTCCTTCCTATAAGCTGTTTGCGTGTCAAGGGGGACCCCTGAGCATTGCAACTCAGGAGCCTAACTAGTCACGTAGCCCCTCGCTCCTTGGTCCCGTCCTGGTGATCCTGTCGGGGCCAACGGCGGCTGAGGTATGCGCGGGGCCGGGCCCTGCCGACGTAGAATGTAAAGCAAGTAGGAAGAAAACTGCAAAATCTCGAAGCAAATATTACAAACCATAATTAGCTTCACAATACCAGATGCAAGTTTATACGCCTCCACGAGGCATGGTGCACATTGCAGGAATTAAGCAGGAAAGAAGCCGTAAGTCAGTCATCCTTGGACACCGCCGTCGCTCGCCAGGGACTCCACTCCCATGGTGGCGCCGCCTTCACCTGTACCACCACCCGAGGCCGCAAGATAAGCAGCACTGCCTTCCATGGGCGCAGGATCGAAGGTGCGGAACTTCTCCAACAAGGCCTCCACATGGCCCTTCACGGCTTCAGCAGAGCGGCATAGCACTCGTCGTCCACAGGCTCCAGCAGCTCGTCAAGATTGGTGTCAGGGTCATGGAGGTCGAGGTGGCTGAAGACGCGCGTCAGTGCAGCGGAAGAAAGGGCGCGAGCTTCTTCCTCTGCCATTGCGCCAACTCAAGCGCCTCGACCAAGTAAGGAAGCAGCTGGGCGGGGCCGTCCTCATCGGTAGTCAGCGGCTTCTCCAGGCCCTTCTCATAGAGTGCCTTCACTACCGCACGAGACCACTCCTCGAGGAGTGCGAAGGCCGCGCGGTCCTTGGCCAGGACCTTCGCCTTGGCGTTGAGTTCGGCCTTCTCCGTCCTCACCTTCTGCTCCAGCTTTTCCATCTGGCCGCGCTGAGTGGCCTATGCCTCCGCCAACCGCGCTAGCTCGGTGTCACGGCCCCTGACGGCGTCCTCCCGAGCCTTCATCCTCTCCTCCTCCGCTTGGCGGTCACGAGCTTCTTCGGCACGCTTGTCGCACAAATCCTTCAGCTCGGCCTCTAGTGCCCTGCAGCGGTCCTGGGCGGCCGCGACATCCTTCAGCATCACCTCGTGAGCGGCTGTGGCTTGGGTGGCAGCCTGCTTATCCTTCAGCTTGGGACAGCAGCGTCAGAGTGAAGCCAGCCGGAAACGAGCTCCAGACGCCCGGCTACCAGATGGGAGTTAGTGCCCTGGAGGTCTTCTCGTAGCTGGGCTATCTCGGAAAGGGAATGTTCCAAGATATCGGGGGAGGCAGAAGGACCTGGAACTAGCAGTGCAGCAGAAGGAGGAGGCGGCAGCGTAGCCATGGCTTGGGAGACTGGGGGCTCCTGAGCCTTGGGTACCTCAGCAGCAGCGTCGGGTAACAGCACCTCCGGAGCCAGCAGGGGCATGGGGGCCGACTCTTCACGACGATGCCCTCTCGGGCCTCGCGAGGATGACTGGGCAGGGGAGGTGCGAATGCCGTCGCCTCCCCTCCCCACGGAAGAAGGTGCAGCCGCGTCAGATGGATTGGCCCCAGACGGTGTCACTGTGTCCTCCTTCCTCTTCTTCGCCACAAGTGGCTGCCTAACCAATCAATGGTGAACATCGAGGACCAACAGCATAATCAAGAACGAGATGGAGCACGGACACTTACTGGTCTACCACGGTGTAGTCCACCTTCCTCTTGCTGAGCCTGAAGCCCGAGAGCCTCGCGGTCTGGGGCATGGCTACAAGGGCTCTAGGAGCATAAGAAGGTGCAGTAGAAGGGCTAGAAGCGGCTCCAGGGGGCGTCCGGGCAAAAGCATCCTCTCGGGAGATCAATGACGACCTGCTCTTCGTCGGAACCTTGGCCGGAGGCCCCCTCAGGAGGCTGGGCTTGGCTCGCGAGGGACCTCCTGCCGCGAGTGGCTCTTTCGTCCCCAGGGGCATCGTCATCATCGTCATCATCCAGCATGGTGCGGAGGAGGTCAGCCTTGCACAAGGGGGAGGTCTCCCCCGTCTGCTCGGGAGTTGCCTCCGAGTCATGCTCCTCGTCTTCTTCCTCTTCTCCTCCCTCGCGGGAGTCACCTGACGACACGTTCACCGGCACCGTCATCTCCGTGACTGCGGGAGGCGCCGGTGGCACCAGGCCGCGCCCATCAAAGGTAGGCATGGCGGCCACGACCTGCGCCCCATCCTTCCGAAGGGACAAAGGAGTGAAGGCGCTAGGCGGTTATTCCTGGTCATCCCCGACCAGGAGCCGGAGCACCGCGGCCAGATCTTCGTCAGGCAAGGCTTCCGGGCTCAGGAGAAGCTTGTCGTCTGTGCCCCCAAGCATCCATAAGGGGCACGAGCGCGCCTGAAGTGGAGCCACCCGCTGCATCAAGAACTCCCTCAGGAGCATGGCCCCCGTCAGCTTCGCCGCCTTCGCGTTGCTCGACTTTAGGTCGGCATTCATCCTCTCCAGCACCAACATTGCCCGGCTGTTGGTGAGCTTCGCGCGCAACCACCCTTCGTCGGACTGGGGCTTCTCCATTGGCAGCACCAAGCGTGGGTGGACGCACTTGGTGTCCATCATGACCCACTTGCTCCGGAAGCCGTCGACCATCTTCTCGACCTTCGAAATTGCGTTGGCCTTGCCATATGCGACAAAATTGGCGCACCCCAAGGTGTGGTCGCCGTTGGTTCGGAGAAAGAAGTGGCGCAGCAGAGCCACGGACGGCATCACCCTGACATACGCCTCGCAGTAGTAGGCAAAAATCAACAAGAGAAGAATAGAGATGGGATGGAGATCAAGGGCCTGCAACCCGTAATGGCGAAGGATGGCATAGAAGAAGTCGGAGAAGGGGGGAACTAGGCCCGCAATGACGGCGCTTGTGAAGAAGAGATAGAAGGTGCTCCCCTAAGCCTCCGGCACGATGGAGCCAGCCTGGAGTTCGGTCCTCCCCTTTTCATTGCTCTCCCCCGTCATCAGCTGGCGCGTGGCAGCGATTCTTCTCCAGGACAGTGGGCGCGTCCAGGGCTGGCTCGTACCAAGCTGGCGGCGCATCAACCTTGACCCTGCGGGGCGCCATCGGCCGCTAAAAGGGAAAGGATCGAAGCGGATCTAGAGCAAGACAAAGGAAAGCAATGAAGGCAAGCCTTGCCCGCGCCAGTCTTTTGTCAAACGGGCAGTTGTTGATGCAGCATAGGGAAGCGGACACGCCCACGTCCAATCAATCGCCACACGTCGACCAAGGCCGCATGCTGTTGGAGCCCGTGGCGCTCCGCACTTTCCCTTTGGCTTCGCCGCTAAGCCAAGTCTTAGCGCGCCTAGGGCTTGGGGCTATTGTCGGCATTCTGGGAACGGGAATCCCCAGACTTGCCTGCCTGCGGCCCATGGCGTGGCTCCACCAATGGCCCAGTACGGACCGTCTACGTCAACCAACACTCAAGACCCTCGCGAGGGACCAAGCCTCGCGAGGCGGACGACACAATACCTCCTCAGGAGCGGCCTCACTAGGCAGGCTCGCGAAGGGGCGGAGAGATCAAGGCAAGGGGTACCTCATGAGGTTCCCGTGACACAAGCCATGATGACCAAGGCCAGGCGGGCGCCAGCACGCGCAGTGTCCTCGTTTCCTCTTTGGTGCCAAGGGGGCAAGCGCAGGCGCGGAGTACCTAGGCATCAGGCAAAGCTTTCCCTATTAGTGAAACAAGACCAAGACCAGTAGGATGGCAGGACGAAGGTCATCATGGATCCCAAGACGGTGTCACCACCAGCGCCTTTGATAGGAGAAGACTACCTTTAGTCAGGATAGCTTGTACTAGCTGTCCCCTTTCAAATTGGCCTTTGTTGGATCCCTTCCCGCTCAATATTTGGGAAGAGGACCAGGGCCTCTATAAATAGGACTAGCCACTACCATAGGAGGGCATCATCGATTCCTCCCCGAGCAACCCACCAAGCACAAGAACACCTCTCCTCAGGAGGCTGTTCTTCCCTTGTACTGTTCATCATCAGCCCAAGAGGCAATCGACCACAACCTCATAGGAGTAGGGTATTACACCATAACGGTGGCCCGAACCTATATAAATCTTGTGTCTCTTGTGTTGTGAGTTCATCGAGCTAAGCTTAGATATCGCGGCGAGACTGAGGGCGAGATTTGGTAGGGGGAAATCTTCGTGCGTACCCCAGTGTTCGAACCTCAAGGGTTTTGCCGGAACCCTAAATCCTACATTTTGAATGCTAGCTATGACCTCTATGTATCCTCATGAGTAGATGCTATCAATTTTGCAAAGTTTTGTTGAGAAAAATTGTGTGGACTAAAAATTTCAGAATTTTGTTCATAGGAAAAAGATGGATAACTTTAGGAAGTTTGCTTCCAAGAAGAACTCCAAAGGAGTTATTGGGGAGTCGTCTGACAATGATCTCCATAACCGGACGTTGGCGGAAGTACAGCCATGCGAATGGCCGCATACTTCGTTCATGGAAGGGCCTGGAATCCTTCAAGAGTTTCACACTATGCTGCTATTGCCGGCCTCATCGACTTCATCACAACTGAATGTGATACTTATCATCTCCTCACAAACACCTTTGTTCAAAGTTTAACTTTCCTTCCTAGGAATAATCCCCCGAAGTAGTTTAATTTATATGCTGAACCCCATCACATACCACTTACTGAATTTTGTGAAATATGCCCGCTTCCTTCTGATGGTGATTTGGTAGAGCCTAGGTCTGCAGAGTTTGAAGGATTTTATCGTACTATGTGTGTGGGGAATGAGAGAGGGGTGTCGAGTGTTACTGCTACTAGCTTGCATTTTCCTTCTCTTCATTATTTTACTCTTTTCATTGCAAAATGATTGCTTGCTAGAGAGAAGGTGGTTGCACTCACTGCCCCGGACCTTGCTATTTTACGTCATGCACTTGAGGGCGACAACACTTATAGCTTGGGAGCTATCGTGGCACGCCGCCTTCATCTTAATAAATCCAAGGGTAAAATTTATGGGGGTATTTACACTACTCGCTTGGCTGGTCGCTTTAATGTTGAGATACGCCTGCATGATTATCCCTTGCCCAAGGTTTACGTAGATCGGGCAGCCATGGAACACCACCAGTTTATTGCATGTGATTACCCTAACATTCCTATTCCTTATAACCTGGTTTTCAGTGTTAATACTCGTGATATTATTCCATTGCCTGCACCTGCTTTGTTTGATTCTGTTGCTAGAGCCAGATATAGGATTATGCCTGTGGATATCGTCGCCTATCGGAACAACCAGGCTGGAGCAGAGGAGGAGCCTCAGCAGTGGGATCCGTGGATGCTCGCTGCTCAGCACCACGACTACTATCCATGCTACTGATTCATTACCAAGTTAGGACAAAAGCCTAAGCTTGGGGGAGTACGTATTTACACCGACATTACATTTATGTTCATACATTTCATTCAAGTTGTGGGTGTCCGAACTTTTTCATTGTATTATCCATGTTTAATTTATTTTCTCGCTTTCTTCATGTGTGTTTGAAAAACTTTGGGAAAATACAAAATTATTTCCTGTTTCTTTTTAATTTTTCTTTCTAGAGTAGTTAGTTGTAGCACTAAAAAGAAAACCCAAAAATATTTCTTTGTTCTTCTTTTGCTTGTTGGGAGCTTTCCCATGTAAATAGTTTTTCTCGTTTTTGCTTTTCCATTTTATTTGCCTGTTCAAGAAAACCAAAAACTCCAAAAATATTTCAGTGCGTTTGTCTGAATTTATTTTCCTTTTATTGAATCATACCAAGGAGAAGACCACGATGAAAATGTTGACTGGCTCTCATATGCATAATTGTTGATCTAACGAAGATCCCATTTTACCTTGTCTTCTCATGTTGAATAAAATGTTTGTAGATTCCAGCTTAGTCCACGGCACTCTTGCACTATTATTATTTTCATACCGTTTGGTCATGCAAGTGAAAGGCAATAATGACAATATTTGATGAACTGGCCCTGGCGGAGAGAAACGGGTATGAACTCGACTTGTTCTATTTTTGTAAATATGTTTAACCTAGTATCCATGATTCAGCTCATTATGATTAAACATGTTTGCAATGACAATTAGAGATTATAGTTTCTCATGCCATGCATAAGTAGCTAGGAGTGGATAATGATTCATCTTGGATGTCAACATTGCATTGAAATGATTGTGATGTGGTATGATGATATGGTATCCTCCTCTGAATGTTCGAGTGGCTTGACTTGGCACATGTTCATGCATGTAGTTGAATCAAAATAACATAGCCTCTATGATATTTATGTTCATGGTGTTCGTATCCTACTCATGCTAGTGTTCAATGTTACTTATGCATAATGCATGTTCATGACCTTTGTTGCTCTCTAGCTGGCCGCTTCATAACCTATTTGCTAGCCTTCGCCTGTACTAAGTGGGAATTTCGCTTGTACATCAAGAACCAGAAACCCAAGTTATTCAAGATGAGTCCACCATACCTACCTATATGTGGTATTACCCTGTAGTCCTAAGTAAATTTGCATGTGCCACCTCTAAAAACTTCAAATAAATATCCTTTTTGTGTGTCTGGATCGTTCATGGAACGGCAGGAGGTGGTTGGTATCTTCCATGCTAAGTGGGTTATTCTCAGGTTGAGTGTTTCTTCACTCACCATCACACGAGAAAAGGGCGGTAATAGGGGTTCCCAGCCCCAAGCTAAAAAATGCAAATAATTAAACAAAACTCCCCCGGGACTGTTGTTGGTATGGACGGCACCCGTTGTTTCGGACAAGCCATGGAGTGTGATTGTTGGTGGAGGGGGAGTAAACCTTTACTTTTATCACTTGGGAACCGCCACTCGCATTCTTAGCATGGAAGATATTGATAACTGATGGTCGTGAAGTAAACAAGAAGGTGGTGCATGTCTCAAAATATCATTTACCTATGTTTTAAGAACTTGAGCTTTGGCACCTCTGCAAATCACTGCTTCCCTCTGTGAAGGTAGTATCTATTTACTTTTATGTTGTGTCATCACCTTCTAAAATAACCACTAGAACCTGAGGGCATTGCTGTCATGCTGATGCACTGCATGTAGCTAATGTTGGGTGCATCATGACTGGATCTTTTCTACCATGAGTTACAATGTTTAGTCGCTGCTTGAACTTTGGAGGTCCTCTGCATTTACGTTTCGCGGTCTCAGAAAGGGCTAGCGAGATACCACTATTGTCATATTATATCATGGTTGTTTTGATAACATGTTGCTATTTGAGATATCTTATTATTGCTCGCTAGCTGATTATGTCATCGGTATGAGTTAATATAATTTTTAAGAGTTATTGTCAACATGGTTAGTTATAATCTTGGCTGAAAACCTGGGTGTTGTTTAAGCTTATTTATGCAAACAAGAGCAAAAGTGTTCGTAAAAGTTTTTCTTTTTCACTTTCAGTTTATCAACTGAACTGCTTGAGGACAAGCAAAGGTTTAAGCTTTGGGGAGTTGATACGTCTCCAATGTATCTACTTTTCCTAACGCTTTTCCTCTTGTTTTGGACTCTAATTTGCATGATTTCAATGAAACTAACCCCGGACTGACGCTGTTTTCAACAGAACTACCATGGTGTTGTTTTTGTGCAGAAATAAAAATTCTCAGAATGGAACGAAACTTTGGAATGATTTTTTATACAACAAATGAGAATTTATGGAGCCAAGAGCCACCCGAGGGGGGCACCTGGGTGGGCACAACCCACCAGGGCGCGCCTGCCCCCCAAGCGCACCCAAGTGGGTTGTCCCCACTTGGTGGCCCCGTAGACCCTGAAACCTACGCTATAAAATCACATATTTCCAGGAAGAAATCACAGAGAAAGAATTATCGCGTTCCATGAGACGGAGCCGTCATCACCTCCCGTTCTTCACTGAGAGGCCAGATCTGGAGTCCGTTTGGGGTTCCGGAGAGGGGATCTTCGCTCTTCGTCATCACCAACCCTTGTCCATTGCCAATTCCATGATGCTCCCCACCAGGAGTGAGTAATTCCTTCATAGGCTCGCTGGTCGGTGAGGAGTTGGATGAGATTCATCATGTAATCGAGTTAGTTTTGTTAGGGCTTGATCCCAAGTATTCACTATGTTCTGAGATTGATGTTGCTATGACTTTGCCATGCTTAATGCTTGTCACTTTGGCCCGGGTGCCATGATTTCAGATCTGAACCGTTTACGTTATTACCATTATATCCATGTTCTAGATCCGATCTTGCAAGTTATAGTCACCTATTACGTGTTATGATCCGGCAACCCTGGAGTGACAATAGTCGGGACCACTCCCGGTGATGACCGTAGTTTGAGGAGTTCATGTATTCACCGTGTGCTAATGCTTTGTTCTGGTTCTCTATTAAAAGGAGGCCTTAATATCTCTTAGTTTCCAATAGGACCTCGCTCTCATGGGAGGGTAGGACAAAAGATGTCATGCAAGTTCTTTCCATAAGCATGTCTGACTATTTACGCAATACATTCCTACATTATATTTATGAACTGGAGCTAGTGCCATACACCCTAGGTTATGACTGTCACATGATGGATATCATCCAACGAATTACCGATCCAATGCCTATGAATTTATCTTATATTGTTCTTGCTAAGTTACTACTGCTATTTGTTACTTCTGCACTTGTTACAAAGCTACTTCTATCACTTTTACCGTTGCTATTGTTGATGTCACTATTATCAGGTATTTCGTCGCAATTGTACCGACGGGGGAATTCGGAATGCCCTCGACTGCCGTCGCATACAGAGTTTCTCAGAACTATCACACGTAGTACAGAAGTACTGTGTGATGGAAAGCACATGGAAGGCCCAGAAAACTCAATTGGAACCTGCTACCTTTAAGCAGTGCACGACCGGGAAAAATGGATACATCCTCACGAGGCATCCGACCATAAGCCCGTCGGCAAGAAAAACAAACCTTTTTCAGGATACATGTCCGTTCTTGACAAAATCCTTGGCAAGCCATGTCTGATACATGCAACTCCAAGGACAGACTCAATTCACAGCCTTCGAGCATGTTGGGTACTAAAAGTGGGGAGGTCATCCTCACCACCTCCACTCCAAAGAAACACCCTCCAGAAGATGACGATTGTAACGTTCTTATGGTCTTCGAGACTTTCTCTTAAAATAACCGGCGTAAGAGGGCACTTCGCGAACTCGCCTAAGTCCACCAAGTAGCCACAGCGAGCCCATGGAGCGACACGACAATAACCTTTACCGTCGCTGACGAACCAAGAGCCCGATCAGTCCGAGCACCCATTGCTTTAGTACTAAACCCCATTGTGGACGGCTTTCGACTGAACAAAGTGCTAATGGATGGTGGCAGTGGGCTAAACCTCATTTACGAGGACACACTCGACAAATGCAGATCGATAGAACATACATCGAGCAAAGTAATACCACCTTTCGAGGCATCATCCCCAATCGAGAAGCACGATGGTCGGGGAGAATTAAATTTGATGTAGTATTCGGCACGCCTGAAAATTAAAGGTCAGAAGAGTTGCTCTTTCACGTTGTTCTCTTCAACAGCGAATATCACGCCCTTCTAGGGCGAGACACTTTCTCACGCTTCCAAGCAATACCCCATTACAAGTACATGGAAGCTTTAAATGCCAGGGCCCAATGGAATAATCACAGTCACGAGTGATCCCGTTAAGGCACTCCGCACCAAAAACAATATTGCATCCTTGGCTCTTGAGTCACTATCCGAAGCCTTTGTGGCCGAAGAACTAACCACCCTACGATCCACGGTGGATAAGGATGATGTAATACTCAAAGACCTAAATCCACCTCTTTCAAGCCAGCAGATGAAATAGTTAAATTTCAAGTGCACCCGACGGATCCTAATAAAACAACGTCCACTGGAGCACATCTGGATCCGATAGTAGACGCCGCTTTATGCGCATTCGTACGTGAAAATTGGGTATCTTCGCCTGGCACCCTTCGGACATGCCTGGGATCCCACGCAGACTAGCCGAACACAGCCTCAACATAATCAAAGGGTTCAAACCAGTCAAGCAAATGCTGCGGCGATTTTCCAAACTCAAATGACAAGCTATGGGGGAGAAGCTAGCCAAATTATTTTAGGTCGGGTTCATCAGAGAAATCAAACACCCATATTAGCTAGCCAACTTGGTCATGGTGCCGTAGAAGGATAAATCTTGGCGCCTATGTCTCGATTCTAAAGACCACAATAAGGCTTGCCCTAAAGACCCTTTCCCATTGCCCTGCATTGACCAGATCATTGACACAATCGTGGGACACAACTCGCTGTGTTTCCTTGATGCTTACTCCGGATACCATCAGATTAAAATGAAGGAGTCTGACCAGGCCGCAGCGACATTCATCATCCCGTATAGACCTTTCTGTTTCAACACTATGCCTTTTGGGCTTAAAAATGCCGGTGCCACTTACCAACGCATGATTCAAATGTGCTTGGAAAAACAAATTGGCAAGACAGTTGAAGCTTATGTGCACGACATAGTCATCAAGACTAAACATGTCAAATCATTGGTGGATGATCTCCGCCTCACATTTGACAACCTCCGAACATATGACATATGACTCAATCCGGAAAAATGCGTCTTCGGCGTTCCAGCCGGAAAGCTACTAGGGTTCACTATCTCCTATACAAGAATTTTAGCAAACCCAGCTAAAATCTGAGCCTTGTCGCAATTGGCTACACCAACAGACTTAAAGCAGGTCCAAAAGCTAGTAGGGTGCATGGCGGCTTTGAGCCGCTTCATCACCAGATTAGGGGAAAAAGCATTACCACTTTAGAGACTACTTAGACATACCGACAGCTTCGAATGGGCGAAAGCGGCCATAGCCGGATTGGAAGAAATAAAAACCTTATTAGAAGGCAACCCAATCCTAACCGCCCCAAGTGTTGGCGAGCCTATGTTGCTTTATAGCTCTGAAACTCACGAGGTAGTGAGAGTTGTACTTGTCGTCGAGCGAGGGAAAGAGGGACATAAATTTCCCATCCAAAAGCCAGTCTATTACATATCGGAGGTCCTTACACCATGCAAATCTCGATGACCTCACTACCAAAAGATAGCTTATGCAGTCTTTATGGCATCCCGAAAACTCCAGCACTATTTTCAAGAGTGTTCAATCACGGTGGCATCCGAAGTACCCTAATGACACTATAAACAATAGGGACGCCACCAGCCGCATAGCCAAATGGGCCATCAAGCTCTTAGCGTTCGAAATAACATATAAGTCATGCCGAGCTATTAAACCTCAGGTGCTGGCTGCTACGTCTTGAGCTTGCATTGGTTTTCCTTGAAGAGGAAAGGGTGATGCAGCAAAGTAGCATAAGTATTTCCCTCAGTTTTTGAGAACCAAGGTATCAATCTAGTAGGAGGATCCTCAGAAGTCCCACGCACCTACACAAACAAACAAGAACCTCGCAACCAACGCAAAAAAGGGCTTGTCAATCCCTTCACGACAACTTGCAAAAGTGAGATCTGATAGAGATAATATGATAAGATAAATATTTGGTATTTTTATGATATAGATTGGAAAGATAAAGATACAAATAAAAGTAGATGGAAAACTTATATGATAAAAGATAGACCCGGGGGCCATAGGTTTCACTAGTGGCTTCTCTCAAGATAGCATAAGTATTACGGTGGGTGAACAAATTACTGTCGAGCAATTGATAGAAAAGCGCATAGTTATGAGATTATCTAGGCATGATCATGTATATAGGCATCACGTCCATGACAAGTAGACCGACTCCTGCCTGCATCTACTACTATTACTCCACACGTCGACCAACTCCTACCTGCATCTAGAGTATTAAGTTCATAAACAACAGAGTAACACATTAAGAAAGATGACATGATGTAGAGGGATAAACTCATGCAATATGATATAAACCCCATCTTTTTATCCTCGATGGCAACAATACAATACGTGCCTTGTTGCCCCTACTGTCACCGGGAAAGGACACCGCAAGATTGAACCCAAAGCGAAGCACTTCTCCCATTGCAGGAAAGATCAATGTAGTAGGCCAAACCAAACTGATAATTTGAAGAGACTTGCAAAGATAACTTAATTACACATAAAAGAATTCAGAGGAGATTCAAATATTTCTCATAGATAAACTTTATCATAAACCCACAATTCATCGGATCTTGACAAACACACCACAAAAAGAGTTACATCGAATAGATCTCTAAGAAGATCAAGGAGAACTTTGTATTGAGATTCAAAGAGAGAGAAGATGCCATCTAGCTAATAAGTATGGCTCCGAAGGTCTGTGGTAAACTACTCACAACTCATCAGAGAGGCCTTGGAGATGATGTAGAGGCCCTCAATGGTCGATTCCCCCTCCGGTGGAGCGCCGACGAAGGCTCCAAGATGGGATCTCGCGGATACAGAAGGTTGCGGCGGCGGAATTAGGTTTTCATGGTCCGTTCTGATGTTCACGGGGTACATGGGTATATATAGGAGGAAGAAGTAGGTCGGTGGACGCTCGAGGGGCCCACGAGGGTGGGGGCGCGCCGGGCACCCTTGTGGCCACCTCGGTTGTTGCTTGATGTCCACTCCATGTCTCCAGGTTTGCATTTGTTCCAAAAAGATCGCTCCCGAAGGTTTCATCCCGTTTGGACTCCGTTTGATATTCCTTTTATTCGAAACACTAAAATAGGCAAAAAAAAAGGCAATTCGTGCTGGGCTTCCGGTTTGTAGGTTAGTCCCAAAAATGATATAAAAGTGTAAAGTACAGCCCATAAACATCCAAAACGGGTAATGTAATGGCATGGAACAATCAAAAATTATAGATACGTTGGAGACGTATCAAGCATCCCCAAGATTAATTCCTGCTCGTCCTCGAGTAGGTAAATGATAAAAACAGAATTTTTGATGTGGAATGCTACCTAGCATAATTCTCAATGTAATTTTCTTTATTGTGACATGAATGTTCAGATCCAAATGATTCAAAATAAAAGTTCATATTGACATAAGAAATAGTAATACTTCAAGCATACTAACAAAGCAATCATGTCTTCTCAAAATAACATGGCTAAAGAAAGTGATCCCTACAAAATCATATAGTCTGGCTATTGCTCTATCTTCATCACACAAACTATTTAATCATGCACAACCCCGATGACAAGCCAAGCAATTGTTTCATACTTTAGTAATCTCAAACTTTTTCAACTATCACGCAATACATGAGCGTGAGCCATGGACATAGCACTATATGTGGAATAGAATGGTGGTTGTGGAGAAGACAAAAAGGAAGAAGATAGTGTCACATCAACTAGGCGTATAAACGGGCTATGGAGATGCCCGTTAATAGATATTAATGTGAGTGAGTAGGGATTGGCATGCAACAGATGCACTAGATCTATAAATCTATGAAAGCACAACAAAAGAAACTAAGTGGGGGAATCATAGTCTCCTTCATCCTTTCCTCATTGGGACAATGTTCTAATAATGAAGATCATCACACTTTTATTTACTTACAACTCAAGATTACAACTCGATACTTAGAACAAGATATGACTCTATATGAATGCCTCCGGCGGTGTACCGGGATATGCAATGAATCAAGAGTGACATGTATGAAAAATTATGAAGGTGGCCTTGCCACAAATACGATATCAACTACATGATCATGACAATGATGATGCATGTCATATAAACGGAACGGTGGAAAGTTGCATGGAAATATATCTCGGAATGGCTATGGAAATGCCATAATAGGTAGGTATGGTGGCTGTTTTGAGGAAGGTATATGGTGGGTGTATGGTACCGACGAAAGTTGCGCGACACAAGAGAGGCTACCAATGGTGGAAGGTGAGAGTGCGTATAATCCATGGACTCAACATTAGTCATAAAGAACTCATATACTTATTGCAAAAATATACAAGTCATTGAAAACAAAGTACTAGCGCATGCTCCTAGGGGGTTAGATTGGTAGGAAAAGACCATCGCTCGTCCCCGACCGCCACTCATAAGGAAGACAATCAATAAATAAAATTGTGCTCCAACTTGATCACAAAGCGGTTCACCATACGTGCATGCTACGGGAATCACAAACTTCAACACAAGTAGTCTTTCAATTCATAATCACCCAACTATCATGACTCTAATATTACCACCTCTATATCTCAAAATAATTATCAAGTATCAAATTGATCATAGCATCCAATTCACTTTCTATGATAGTTTTTTTATACCCAACTTGTATGCCCATCATTCTAGGACCAATTTTATAACCATAGCAAATACCATGCTGTTCTAAAAGACTCTCAAAATAATATAAGTGAAGCATGAGAGTTCAACAATTTCTTCAAAATTAAGCCACCGCCGTTCTCTAAAAGATATAAGTGAGGCACTAGAGCAAAAACTATCTAGCTCAAAAGATATAAGTGAAGCACATAGCGTATTCTAATAAATTATAAATCAAGTGGGCTTCTCCCAAAAGGTGTGTACAGCAAGGATGATTGTGGTAATCTAAAAATCAAAGACTAATATCATACAAGACGCTCCAAGCAAAACACATATCATGCGGCGAATAAAAATATAGCTCCAAGTAAAGTTACAGATATACGAAGACGAAAGAGGGGATGTCTTCCGGGGCATCCCCAAGCTTAGGCTTTTGGTTATCCTTGAATATCTTGGGGTGCCATGGGCATCCCCAATCTTAGTCTCTTGCCACTCCTTATTCCATAGTCCATCAAATCTTTACCCAAAACTTGAGAACTTCACAACACAAAACTCAACAGGAAATCTCATAAGCTTCGTTAGTGCAAGAAAGAAAAACCACCACATAAGGTACTGTAATGAACTCATTATTTATTGGTGTTAAACCTACTGTATTCCAACTTCTCTATGGTTCATACCCCCCGATACTAGCCATAGATGCATCAAAATAAGCAAACAACACACGAGAAACAGAATCTGTCAAAAACAGAACAGTCTGTAGCAATCTGTAACTCTCAAATACTTCTGTAACTCTAAAAATCCTACCAAAATATTAAGTCCTGGGCAATTTGTCTATTGATCTACAGCAAAAAGAATCAACGCTGAAGCACGTTTCTGTGAAATACTAAAATTATTTTCGTGCGTGCAAAGTTTCTGGTTTTCAGCAGAATCAAATTAACTATCACCGTAGGTTATCCTATAGGTTCTACTTGGCACAAACACTAATTAAAACATAAAAAATCATCTAAACAGAAGCTAGATGAAAAATTTATTACTAAAAAGAAGAAAAAACAAAAAAACAAAGATAAAATTGGGTTGCCTCCCAACTAGCGCTATTGTTTAACGCCCCTAGCTAGGCATAAAAGCGAGGATAGATCTAAGTAGTGCCATCTTTATCACTCAATTCATAAGTAGCTCGCATGATAGATTCATAAGGTAATTTAACTTTATTTCTTGGAAAGTGCTCCATGCCTTTCCTTAGTGGAAATTGGAATCTAATATTCCCTTCCTTCATATCAATAATTGCACCGATCTTTCTAAGGAAAGGTCTACCATGAATAATAGGACATGAAAGATTGCAATCTATATCAAGAACGATAAAATCTACGGACACATAGTTCCTATTTGCAACAATAAGAACATCATTGATCCTTCCCATAGGTTTCTTAATGGTGGAATCCACAAGGTGCAAATTTAAGGAGTAGTCATCAAAATCATGGAAACCTAGAATATCACATAAAGTTTTTGAAATCGTGGAAACACTAGCACCCAAATCACACAAAAGCATAACACTCATGATCTCTAATTTTAATTTTTGTAGTAGGTTCCCACTCATCATAAAGTTTTCTAGGTATAGAAACTTCCAAAATAAGTTTTTCATCATAAGATTGCATCAAGGCATCAACAATATGTTTGGTAAAAGCTTTATTTTGACTATAAGCATGAGGATAATTCAACACGGATTGCAACAAGGAAATACAATCTATTAAAGAACAATTATCATAATTAAATTCTTTGAAATCCATAATAGTGGGTTCAATGCTATTTAAAGTCTTGGCCTCTCCAATCCCACTTTTACCAAATTTAGCATCAAGATCTAAAAACTCCGAATCATTGGGACGCCTTTTAACTAAAGTTGACTCATCTCCAGCCCATCATTATTAAGATTCATATTGCAAAACAAGGATTTAATAGGGGACGCATCAATAACTTTTAGATCTTCATCATTATTTTCATGGGGACTAGAAGAACACGCTTTTACAAAGCAATCTTTCTTAGCACGCAATCTAGCGGTTCTTTCTTTGCACTCATCAATGGAAATTCTCATGGCTTTGAGAGACTCATTGATATCATGCTTAGGAGAAGTAGATCTAAGTTTCAAAGAATCAACATCAAGCGAAAGTCTATCAACGTTCCTAGCCAAATCATCAACTTTAAGCAATTTTACTTCAAGCAAAGCGTTAAAATTCTTTTGAGAGATCATAAATTCTTTAACACTATTCTCAAAATCAGAGGGTATCTTATTAAAATTACCATAAGAATTATTGTAGGAATTACCATAATTATTAGAGGAATTACTAGGGAACTTTACCAAAATTATTCCTACCAACAAAATTCACATCCATAGATTTATTATTATTCTCAATCAAAGTAGACAAAGGCATATCATGGGGATCAATAGGAGCACCCTTAGTAGCAAACAAGTTCATAAGTTCATCCATCTTTCCACTCAAAACATTAATTTCTTTTATAGCATGCACTTTTTTACTAGTAGATCTTTCAGTGTGCCATTGAGAATAATTATCCATAATATTATCAAGGAGTTTAGTAGCTTATCCTAAGGTGATTTCCATAAAAGTGCCTCCCATGACCGAATCTAAAAGATTTCTAGAAGCAAAATTCAATACGGTATAAAATTTTTGTATAATCATCCATAAGTTCAAACCATGAGTAGGGCAATTGCGAATCATCAATTTCATTCTTTCCCAAGATTGGGCAACATTCTCATGATCAAGTTGTTTAAAATTCATAATATCGTTCCTAAGAGAGATGATCTTAGCGGGAGGAAAATACTTAGAGATAAAATTATCTTTGCCCTTATTCCATGAATCAATACTATTCTTAGGCAAAGACGAAAACCAAGGTTTAGCACGATCTCTAAGTGAAAACGGAAATAACTTCAATTTAACAATATCATTATCCGCATCTTTCTTCTTTTGCATCTCACATAAATCAACAAAGTTGTTTAGATGGGTAGCGGCATCTTCACTAGGAATGCCGGATAATTGATCTTTCATAACAAGATTCAACAAAGTAGCATTGATTTCACAAGACTCAACATCATTAAGAGGAGAAATCGGAGTACTAAGGAAATCATTATTATTGATATTGGAAAAGTCACATAATTTGGTATTATCTTGCACCATCGTGACAAGCAATCCAACACACAAGCATACAAAAAGGCAAGCGAAAGAGAGAGGAGATTGGGAAAGAGAGGGCGAATAAAACGGCAAGGGTGAAGTGGGAGACAGGAAAACGAGAGGCAAATGGCAAATAATGTAATGTGAGGGAGATGAGTTTGTGATGGGTACTTGGTATGTCTTGACTTGAGTGAAGACCTCCCCGGCAACGGCGCCAAAAATCCTGCTTGCTACGTCTTGAGCTTGCATTGGTTTTCCTTGAAGAGGAAAGGGTGACGCAACAAAGTAGCGTAAGTATTTCCCTCAGTTTTTGAGAACCACGGTATCAATCCAGTAGGAGGCTCCTCAGAAGTCCCACGCACCTACACAAACAAACAAGAACCTGGCAACCAACGCAATAAAGGGGTTGTCAATCCCTTCACGGCCACTTGCGAAAGTGAGATCTGATAGACTTAATATGATAAGATAAATATTTTTGGTATTTTTATGATATAGATTGGAAAGGTAAAGATGCAAATAAAAGTAGATGGAAAACTTATATGATAAAAGATAGACCCGGGGGCCATAGGTTTCACTAGTGGCTTCTCTCAAGATAGCATAAGTATTACGATGGGTGAACAAATTCTGTCGAGAAATTGACAGAAAAGCACATAGTTATGACATTATCTAGGCATGATCATGTATATAGGCATCACGTCCTTGACAAGTAGACCGACTCCTGCCTGCATCTACTACTATTACTCCACACATCGACCGACTCCTACCTGCATCTAGAGTATTAAGTTCATAAAGAACAGAGTAACACATTAAGAAAGATGACATGATGTAGAGGGATAAACTCAGGCTATATGATATAAACCCCATCTTTTCATCCTCGATTGTAACAATACAATATGTGCCTTGCTGCCCTTGCTGTCACTAGGAAAGGACACCGCAAGACTGAACCCAAAGCTAAGCACTTCTCCCATTGCAAGAAAGATCAATCTAGTAGGCCAAACCAAACTGATAATTCGAAGAGACTTGCAAAGATAACTTAATCACACATAAAAGAATTCAGAGGAGATTCAAATATTTTTCATAGATAAACTTGATCATAAACCCACAATTCATCGGATCTCGACGAACACACAGCAAAAAGAGTTACATCGAATAGATCTCCAAGAAGATCGAGGAGAACTTTGTATTGAGATTCAAAGAGAGAGAAGAAGCCATCTAGCTAATAACTATGGACCCGAAGGTTTATGGTAAACTACTCACGACTCATCGGAGAGGCCTTGGAGATGATGTAGAGGTCCTGCATGGTCGATTCCCCCTCCGGCGGAGCGCCAACGAAGGCTCCAAAATGGGATCTCGCGGATACAGAAGGTTGCGGCGGTGGAATTAGGTTTTCGTGGTCTGTTCTGATGTTCACGGGGTACATGGGTATATATAGGAGGAATAAGTAGGTTAGTGGACACTCGAGGGGCCCACGAGGGTGGGGACGCGCCGGGCACCCTCGTGGCCGCCTTGGTTGTTGCTTGACGTCCACTCCAAGTCTCCATGTTTGCATTTGTTCCAAAAAGATCGCTCCCGAAGGTTTCATCCTGTTTGGACTCCGTTTGATATTCCTTTTCTTCGAAACACTGAAATAGGCAAAAAATAGCAATTCGTGTTGGGCCTCCGGTTAGTAGGTTGGTCCCAAAAATGATATAAAAGTGTAAAGTAAAGCCCATAAACATCCAAAACGGGTAGTATAATAGCATGGAACAATCAAAACTTATAGATACATTGGAGACGTATCACTGGCAACCTTCGTCGCAGAGTGGACGGAAGTCGAGCTCCCTAAAGAGTACAGTTCCTACTCCAACTGGATAATGTACTTCGACGACTCTAAAATGCTAGCCGGACTGGGGGCTGGCGTCATCTTGACATCCCCTACGGCGGACACAGTCCGCTACGTGTTGCAAATCATGTATACAAACTCCAATAGTGCAGCCGAATACGAGGCACTTCTACATGGTCTCCGCATGGCTATCTCCATGGGCGTACAATGCCTAGAGGTGCGCGGCGACTCAAACCTCACAATATCTTAGGTAAACAGAGAGTTCGATGCAAAAGATCCAAAAATGGCGGCATATCGAAATGCCATATTAAAAATATTGGGTCGGTTCCAGGGGCTTGAATTTCATCACGTCGCTCGAGACAGTAAGCAGGCAGCGGACATACTCACTCGCATGGGCGCCAAGCGCGCCCCGTGATACGTCTCCAACGTATCTATAATTTTATATTGTTCATGTTGTTATATTATCATTCTTTGATGTTTTATAATCATTTTTTAGTCATAACCTACCTACTGCACAGTGCCAGTTGCGGTTTTCTGCATGTTTTTTACATCGCAGGAAATCAATACCAAACGGAGTCCAAATGCAGCGAAACTTCTTGAGGATTTTTTTGGGCCAGAAGACATGCAGTGGGCCAGGAAAGCACCTGGGGGTGCTTCGAGGGGAGCACAACCCACCAGGGCGCGCCTAGAGGCCCAGGCGCACCCAGGTGGGTTGTGCCCATCTCGGGTGCCCCCTGAACCGCCTCTTTGCTCTATAAATGCCCTGATATTCCAGAAACCCTAGGGGAGTCGACGAAAATTAATTCCAGCCACCGCAGAGTCCAGAAACACCAGATCCAATCTAGACACCATCACGGAGGGGTTCACCACTTCCATTGGTGCCTCTCCGATGATGCATGAGTAGTTCTTTGTAGTCCTGCAGGTCCGTAGTTAGTAGCTAGATGGCTTCCTCTCTCTTTCTCTCTCTCTCTCTTGATTATCAATACAATGATCTCTTTAAGATCCATATGACGTAAGTCTTTTTGCGGTGTGTTTGTTGGGATCCGATGAATTTTGAGTTTAAGATCAGATGTATGTTTTTATCCATTAAAGTTATTCAAGTCTTCTTTGATCTCTTATATGCGTGATTGATTATAGCCTCATATTTCTTCTTCGATATTTGGGTTTTGTTTGGCCAACTTGATCTATTTATCTTGCAATGGGAAGAGGTGCTTTGTGATGGGTTTGATCTTACGGTGCTTGATCCCAGTGACAGAAAGGGAAACGACACGTATGTATCGTTGCTATTAAGGATAACAAGATTTGATCTATTTCTACATAAATAGATCTTATCTACATCACGTCATCATTCTTATGGCATTACTCTGTTTCTCCATGAACTTAATACACTAGATGCATGCTCGATAGCGGTCGATGTGTGGAGTAATAGTAGTAGATGCAGGCAGGAGTCGGTCTACTAATCTTGGACGTGATGCCTATATAGTGATCATTGCCTGGATATCGTCTTGATTATTTGAAGTTCTATCAATTGCCCAACAGTAATTGTTTTCCCACCGTTTGCTATTTTTCTCGAGAGAATCCACTAGTGAAACCTACGGGCCCCGGGTCTCTTTTCATCATATTTCCCTTTGCGATCTATTTTCCTTTGCATTTATTTTCAGATATATTAAATCAAAAATACAAAAATATATTGCTGCAATTTATTTGTTCGCGACCTATTTATCCTATCTACCACTTTTATCTCATGTTATTTGCCTATCTTGAGGCAGTGTACCCGAAAGGGATTGACAACCCCTTTAACACGTCGGGTTGCGAGTATTTGTTATTTGTGTGCAGGGCTGTTTATGTGGTTTGAGGAGGTTCTCCTACTGTTTCAATAACCTTGGTTTCATCACTGAGGGAAATACCTACCGTTGCTATACTGCATCATCCCTTCCTCTTTGGGGAAATATCGACGTAGTTCTAGCAGGCATCAAAAGAAATTTCTGGCGCCGTTGCCGAGGAGGATCTTCAACATCAACCAGGTTCCTAATCACAAATCTCATCTCCTTGCAATTTACATTATTTTCCATTTGCCTCTCGTTTTCCCCTCCCCCAGTTCACAAAAAATTGGCGTTTTATTCGCCCCCTTTTTCGTTCGCCGTTTTCTCGTTAGATCTGTTATTGTGTGCAATCTTGTTGATTATTTTTTGTCATTATGGATATTTCTTCCTCTATTGCGTGTACCCCCGAGAACGAGGTTCTCAACTTTTAAAAAAGGGCGGAGAGAATTTAAAAGATGCTTGGTATAGGATTTGCAATGCTCATAATAGATCTATCCGCAAGTAATCTACCGTTGTTCTTCTTTGTTGGTTTTATGTGGGCATTACCACTTGGTATAGATTCGTCGTTGATACGGTTACCGGTGAGAATTTCTTGATGGGTTGTTCTCCTGATGCTTTTAATGCTTTGGGAAATTTAGTGGGTTCACCACCACTCATGATCAATGAAACAATATTGACTCTCGAGCATGTTATGGAAAGACTAGATGATATTGAAAAGAAAATGCTTACCGCAGAACATACTGAAAACTTGGATAGAAAGATGCAAAGTTATGCTACTAAAACTGGGTCAAAGGCGGGAGACATTTTTAAGTTGTTAAAAGAAAAGGGAACTATAATTCATGAAACAATTGAAGAAAGCCCGTCTAGGATTGATAAACTAGAAGAATTTTTTTTCTAATCTAAGTACGGCTTTTGGTTCTACCAAAACTCCCATAAAAATTAGTAAGGCTACTCAAGATACTAAGAACAAGGGTCCAACTTCTGGCAATGATAAAGGAGATCTCGAAATGATTAGTATTCACCAAAATTTGTCTGAAACTATAAGAGACCCTATTGATAGAAATGAATTCCTTAACTTTACGCCTAGAAGTTTTGCTATTTGGCTTGCTAATTCTCCAAAGAAACCTTGTTGTGTGCTTAAAGAATTGGAGAACAAAGATGACAACATTTAGATCCTACGCGTTATGCCTAGCTAGGGGCGTAAAACAATAGCGCTCGTTGGGAGCCAACCCAACTTGTATCTTTGTGCTTTTTGGTTTTCTTGCTGTTTTCAACAAAATACCCAATTATACCTATGGTTAGATGTGTTTTTGTGGTTTAAATTAGTGTTTGTGCTAAGAAAAGGCCTTTGGGATGATTTGGGTAAAAGTTGATTTGATCATGCTGAAAAACGGAAACTTTTGCGCTCACGAGATTACTTCTCATTCTTAACAGAAGAGTGCTTTTGAGTTGATTATTTTTGCAGAAGATTAATAGACAAATTGCTCACGTCAATATAAATTTTTCATAATTTTTAGAGTTACATAAGTATTTGAAATATTCAGATTACTACAGACTGTTCTGTTTTTGACAGATTCTATTTTCTTTGCATTGTGTGCTCATTTTGATGATTCTATGATTTTCTTTGATGAGTTTTTGCCATAGAAAAATTGGAATACAGTAGATATAATGCAAAAACAAAATATGAATAGGCTTCCAACAATACTTATAGTAGTAGTTTGATTTCTTATACTAACGGATCTCATGAAGATTTTGTTGAGTTTTGTGTGATTGAAGTTTTCATGTTTTGGGTGATCTTACGATGGATGAAGGAATAAGGATTAGAAAAAGGCTAAGCTCGGGGATGCCCGAGGCACCCCAAGATAATATTCAAGAAGTAGCAAGCAACTAAGCTTGGGGATGCCACTCCCGCTTTCTTCTAACAACCATCGGTATTTTACTTAAAGCTATATTTTTATTCGTCACATATTATGAGTCATTGCTTGTTTTGTTTGTGTTTTAAGTGTTGAATCCTTGCTGAACCTACCTTTTTGAGAGAGCCAAAAATTATATCATGCTTGCTCCTATGCTTCACTTAATTTTTTAGAGCCGTGGATTTCCTCTAGCGCTTCACTTATATCTTTTCGAGCACAGTGTGCTTTGTTATTTTTGAAGAAATTGCTCTCATGCTTAACTTAGGTTTATTTGGGAGTTAATAAAATTTTCAGAAATTCTCTCTTGCTTCACTTAGATTATTTTGAGAGAAAAAAATTATGCTCATGTTCTTCACTTACATTTGTTTGAGCTTATGAAAAGCAACATATGAAAATAGTCCCAAAGTGATAGATATCCAAGGAGGATATAATAAAAACTTTCATGAATATAGTTGACAAAATAAACTTGATTCTTAGTAACGGTTTTGAGATATGACGACATGATATGTGAGTCATGCTGATGAGTAATTGTGCTTTAGTAAGAATATTGATGTTAAGGTTTGTCATTCCATATGCAAGCACGAAAGTTAATAGTTATGCAATGAAATTTATATCCTACTTGTGCTGCATTGTTCAGTGTTACTTATCCTCAATGCTGGGGTACGAGATTTTTCACTTTTTGGTTGGTTGCTTCTCAATCTTTTTCCTAGCCTTCATTTTGCACTAAGTATGATCACTACTTGTGCATCCAAAACCCTTTAAACCAGTTTTTCCATATGAGTCCACTATACCTACCTATATGCGGTATTCCCATGCCGTTCTAAGGAAATATACATGTCCATCTCTAATTTTCGAAATAAATTTCTCTTTTGTGTACTCTACCGCTCGCGAGGCAGTGAGGGGCGGGCAATATTTTCCATGTTGGATGTGTTATTCTCATGGTGAGTGTTTATTCACTTGTCATTGCACGAGAGTACGATAAAAGGTATTAGGGATGCCCAGTCCCGAAATGAAAAATGAATTTACTTTATGTTGTCAAATACTAAATTCCTTGGAAAGTTTTGGTATGGAGGGCACCCGTGGATATGGTTAGCCATGGAAAGTGACAGTAACGGTGGAAAAAGGAATAAACTATATTTTATGTTTGGGAACCGCCTATGATGTATCTAGCATGGAAAGTGTTGGGAGCTCTAAGTCGTTTTCATTGATGGGAAAAGTATGCCTCTCAAAAATGTTTTTATCTCTCAATTTAAAATTTGAGCTCTGGCACCTCTACAAATCCCTACTTCCCTCCACGAAGGGCCTTTCTTATATTTTATGCAATTTTTATTTTGAATTTGAGTCTCCATCTTCTCTTATAAAGCACCAACTAAGGGACACTATGATATTATTTCAGCATTGGGTGTAGCTAATATTCGAGTGTGTGTCGGTGTACAAAAGTGCGGGCTCTTTTGTACCCCTTACTTGTGCATGGGCAGCCGTAGCCACGCCTGTGGCCGGGCCTGGCAGGGCAGCAAAAGATAAAACACGAAGACTACCAAGACAGATACTCAAGGAACAAGGAGCAGAAGGCGAGTTGGACCTCCCCCAGTAACATCCTTCCCGGAGCAACCTACGCAGCACCAGCAAGCCCATCATCCTTGAGGCTGACAGTTCTAACACCATCGACAATGTTAAGACCAAGATTTGGGAACACATGCGTGGTAGCATGCAGATCTTCATATAGATTGATAGCCTGCGGGTCCATGTGGGACCAGAAGATGAAGACCCCCGGCAAGGTCCTTGCCGGGGAAGACTGCGAAGCTCCCCGGCAAGCCTTGCCGGGGAGGACCATTGGGCCGCGGCCAGACCCGCGCCCGACAAGGATTTTCCACCTCACCACCACTCCAGTGTGACGACCAGTGAGCCAATTAAGCAGGCGCCTGCGTGGCGGCATGCAGATCTTCGTGGAGGCTTTATCATCATGCCAACACAGCAGCTAGTTAGCCAGCGTGGCACTGCATGCCTCATCAGCCTGGACGCGTGTAGAAGCAAGGAGGAACGGTGACGGACGGGATGGCTTCCATTGCCGTCCCCGATAAAGTAAGAGGGCACGTAGGCAGCACATTAAATGCATTTTTCCTACAGTGTCGAGCGATAAGCTCATGCACTGTAGCTAGCTTTTCACCTCCTGTGTGCCACTGTGGCAACCCCTTTATGTATAAAAGGAGGCCAAAGGTGTACAGAGAGAGGATTCGGACTTTTGGACTAGGCATGCACCGTAGTTAGTTCAAAAGCTCAAGAACACATATATCCAGATAAGTAGGACTAGGGTATTACGCATCTTTGCCAACCGAACCTGGGTAAAACCGCCCTATGCTCACTACTTGACCTGCTCTTCGTGCAGCTAATCCCCTGGCCGAACATAGAATGGATCCTTGTGACCCCATAGGTGTTCGTTCTCTCAACATCTTTGGTGCGCCAGGTAGGGGGCATTAGTTGTGAGAATCTGGTCTATTAGTTAGCGTAGCTGTTTCTTCATCACCATGGCTCCGAAGAAGAAGACGACCGCAGTAATCGGCCCGTCCGGAGCAGCTTCGCCTATGCCTGCACGGATGGGCGACATGGCAGACGCCAGTGGTGGAGGAAATCAAGATCATCCATGCCGCCCTAGTGCGATAAGCCAGGCGAGCGGTGTCGTCTATAGCTGCAACGATGATCTACATAACAATAAAAAGCTAAGTCATACCGAAACTTTGACTAATTTCCCTTTTGTGAGGCTATTCCCCTTGGATGGTTTCGATTTTTGTATGGAAAACCTGTACGCAAGGGAACCCAGCCATTATTTGTTGCGCCCTTGTTCTGTTTTGAGTCCGCTCAACAGTTCAACTGGTTGCGCCAAGAACGGCAGGGTGGCTTGCCTGGCAGCGACACCCCGAAGCAGGCTACTAAGGATCCGTCCTTCGAAGCACCCATGACAAGGGTTAATGCCCCGGCAAAGCTTATCCAACTAAACGCATGGTGTAGTACATACAAGGAGAAATCAAACAGGGGAATAACATGCATTTAGTTCAAAGCACAACAAAGTTATATTACATCAGTGATTACTGCAGTTCTAACTTGTCGTATTTCGGGTTCCGGCGGACCCTTGAGGTTCGAAAACTAGGGTGCGCACGAAGATCTCTCCCCTACCAGCTGACATCTCTAAGTCTCGCAAAGATCTAAACAAGAAAGATGAACACACAAGGGACACGAGATTTATACTGGTTCAGGCCACCATTGTGGTGTAATACCCTACTCCAGTGTGTGGTGTGGTGGATTGCCCTAGGGGCTGATGATGAACAGTACAAAGGGAGAACAGCCTCGCGAGGGGCTGTTCTTAAGCTGGTGCGATGAACAGCTTGGGCGAGTTCAGTTGCTTCTCTCTCTCTCTGGTCGATCTCAAGATGATCTAGCTCTCCACCCCTACATTATGGTGGCTAGTACTATTTATAGAGCGAGGCCCTGGGCCTCTCCCCAAATAATGAGCGGGAAGGGCGCCAACAATTGGCCATTTTGAAGGGGAACATCTGGTACACTTATCCTGACTAAAGTTGGTCTTCGGCTGCCAAAGGTTCTAACGGTGATGCCGCCCAGGGCTCCACGATGACCTCCATCCTGCCGTTCTGCTGGTCTTGGTCTTGTTGCACCGAAACGGTAACCTTTGCCTAATGCCTTGGCCTGTGCTTGCCCCCTTTGCACCAAAAGGGAAACAAGGACACTGCGCAGGCCGGCGCCCGCCTGGTCCTCGGTCGTCATGGCTTGCGTCACGGGCCCCTTGGGAGGTACCCTGCCTTGATCTCTCCGCCTCCTCGCGAGCCTGCCTGAGGAGGCTGCTCCTGAGGAAGCTTCCTATCGTCCGCCCCGCGAGGCTTGGCCCTCGTGAGGGTCTTGAACTTGAGCTGATGAAGCTGGGCTGCATTGGGCCCCTACTTGAGCCATGCCACAGGCCGCAGGCAGACAAGTCTAGGGAACCCCGTTCCCAGAATGCCGACAGTAGCCCCCGGGCCCAAGGCGTGCCGGGACTTGGCTTAGCAGAGAAGCGAAGGGGCAAGTGCGAAGCGTTGCGGGCCCCAATAGCCTGCGGCCTTGGGCGCCATGTGGCGGTTGATTGGACGTGGGCGTCTCCGCTTCCCCACGATGCCTCATTATACGCCTGGCTAGGCGGACCCGTGGTTGCACACAGCTACCCCCCTTCTTGCCGCCCGCGCGCTTCCTGCCCTTCCTTCTTCCTCGAGCCTCAACCTCCGCCTCCAATCCAACTCGAGCTCTCCCCTTTCTCGCCTGCCATGGTGCCAACAAAGAAGGAAAAGGGGAAGAAGCCTGCGCCTTCGCCCCGCTCGCCTCCGGCAGTGGCCCCCGCCGTCGATCGGTCAATCATACTCAATCCCAAGGCCCTGCACAAGGCCCACTCTGCTCTTGCCACAATCTTCAACGAGTTTGGCCGGACCACAGCCTGGCCTGCGTCCCACACTTCTATCAACAGGGTCATCACAGAGGCCCGGTTCTTCACCGATGCCTTGTGGGCGGGTCTGGTTCCCCCTTTCTCTGCTTTCTTCAATGTGGTGCTCTCCCATTATCAGATCCACATGATGCACCTCGGACCTGAGTCCATTACTCTTCTGGCAGTCTTTGCTTTTGTTTGCGAGGAAATGGTGGGCATTCCTCCTTCCGTTGCCCTGCTGCGCCATTTCTTCTCCTTGCGCCCAAGCGATCCTACTCAATACTCAGGGTGTGTGAGCTTTCTTGCCATGCCAGAGACGGCTGCTTCAGGGATCGACTTTAGCTTTCCTCCGTCTGAGGCCAAGTTCAGAGAGCGGTGGCTGTACGTGGACGTTGGGGTACCAAGTCCCCTGCTCTCACACCCAACCGCGGCGACTGTTCCTAGCTCAGGCTGGGCTCATGAGGCGCTCGTGAGCCCCCGGCTCGTCTTCGTCTGGCGCCGCTTCGAGACCCTGAAGGCACTCAATGTGACTGCACCCAAGGTGGTGAAGGAGTTCCTCTAGCGTCGCATTGCTCCCCTCCAGCGCCACTCTCACCGAATATGGGATTATGCGGGGCACAAGGACCGCATGCGGCTCCAGGAGGAGGACCTGGTGCCCGAAGCACCAAGGACAGTGCTCATGGTCCTGACTGGTGCCCTCCTGTATCTTTGTTCGGGCATGGCCGATTTTGTGAAGTAGATGCCCAGCTTCGATGAATGGGGGCTGCGCCCGACTGGCCTCAGGGGGCCCCACGAGAATCCTGTCTCCGTGGTTGCCCTTCCAGTCGCCCAAAGCGGCCCCGTCCTACGTGACGAAGCAGGGAGACAAGAACAGCGGGGAGCCGGAAAGGATGATGTTGTGGAGGTGCAGATGCCGTGCGGGGCTCCGGAGGCAACATCTCATGAAGCCCGCCCTGGAGCAGTGGCAGGCGAGGAGCTCCGGCCTACGGCTCCCGAGGTCAGGGCTCCCGAGGCTCCGGTTGTCCCTCATGAGGTGGTGCCCGGTGGCGCTCCTTAGGCCGGTCCCGTTAGCACCGATCGTCCCGTCGCCTCCAACATGCCGCAAGCCGACCCCGGCGACAAGCGCTTGGGTCGATTTTGAGTAGATTTCGAGGCCCTCTGCAAGAGGAAGGAGGCCTTGGGCGGCGAAGATCGCCCTTGCCGCCTGCTGAAGCGTAGGAAGTACTTTGCCACGGATGAGTAAGTCCTCTTTCTTCTTTGCTCCTTTATTTCCTGGTTCTTGTAGCTGATTGCGGCCTTCTCAGGGCCCTTCCTGCTGAATTCACGGAGACGGCCAAGAAGCCATCCCCCAAGCCTCGGCTTTGCTGCTGACCCTGGGCGTGCCGGGCTCGAGCGGCGCTCCTGCCGCTCGGCCAGTCGGGGAAGCGATCCGTCCTGTGGGGCGTCTAGAGTCTGAGCGCCTGCTATCCTCCCTTCACGGGCTCTCTTGGGGCACGACCAGCTTGCCCCGTGCTCCTTCCCTGATCGTGAGCGGCGATTGGTTGAAGTCAGCCTTAAGTTTTTCTTCTGGGGACGGGCCAGTGCCAAGCCGGGCTCCTGGCGTCGCCCGTCTGGTGATTGCTGGGGCACCAGCCCCCAGCCCTGCGCCGGGAGGAGGCATGCCACCCCAGTGCCCCCAGGTCCGCCAGCGGCGGAGGATGACGAGGAAGATGTACTCAGGCATGCTCGCGAGCGCCACGCCCTTCGCCAAGAGTTCCTCCAGGGGGGTGACGGACGCAGTAAGCCGGATCGGAGCAGAGCTTGCTGGCAAGGATGCACGCCTCGAAGCCGAAGGCTTGCGCCTCGCTGAAGAGAGGCGCAAGATGAAGGTAGCCGTTGCCTTTGCGTGATACCAGCGTGACCTTGATAACTTGAAGGCTGAAGCATCAATGGTGGCCTCGCAAGAGGCCTGCTCCCGAGCCATCAAGGAGGCCCGGGAAGCAGACCGACGGCGCAAGGATGCGGAGGAGCGCGTGTGGGAACTCCAAGCCTGGAGTAACTCTCTGGAGGAGCAGGTGGAACTGCGCCAGGCGGCCCATGTGTTGCTGAAGGAGGCCTCCGTCGACCAGGCGGAGCTCCAGAAGCGTGAGGAAACGCTGACGCTGGAGGCCACCGAGCGCAACCTTGACCTTGAGCGGCTAGAGATGAGGGAGCGCCTAGTGGCTCGAGCGGAGGATGACGTCGCCGCGCGCGAAGCCCGGGCCCAGGAAGAGGTCGACCGCCGTGTGGCGGAAGCTCGTTTGGGTCTCGAGCGCCAATACGAAGCGAGGTTGGCGCTGATCAGGGCTGAAGCTGAAGGTAGGACCGCGTCCCTCAGGGCCAAACTGGCCGAGGTGACGCGGGGTGCGGACTCCTCCGCGGCTGCCCTTGGTGCGGTGCAGGCGGAGCTAGCCTCTTCCCGCACCGAGCTGCTTCTTCTCCGATAGAGGGTCGACGGTGCCGAGGCCATCGCGCGGCAAAACGAGGACGAGATCCGCCAGAGGCGGCTCTTGGAGCATGAGCATGCCCCCATGCTCCGAACGCTTAGGGAACGGGCGAACGCGGCCCTGGGCAACATTTGCGGGGCTGCTGGCGAGGTGCCGCATGAGACCAATTATGCCGGCAACCTCCAATATTTCACTGACGTGGTGATGCTTCTGGAGAACTGCTCTGAGAGGTCTTTTTGGCTCGTCGAGGAGACGAGCCAAGCCTTGCTTGGGCGTGCCTTATCCCGTGCCTTCAGCCATCTGCAGAACATGGATCCCCACTTCGATTTCGACGCGCCATTGCCCATGTGCCCATAGCCATCCGGGGTGACCTGGCGCAATGGGTGGAGGACAATGTGGATGCCCTCGTTAGGGCCTTCACGTCTGATGACGATGGCGTGATTGTGGTCGCCGATGAAGGTGGCGTGGTGGACGCGCCTGGCATTGGCGGAGGTGTTGGCGATGATGGTGACGACGCCGGTGACACCTCTGGAGGCGCCCCAGACGACGCGGCGAGCGACATGTCCGACTGAGCGTGCGTCTCCGTGGTTCACCCTGCGTGAAGAAGGTTCGGGCTTGGACCTGAAGACTGTAAGAGCATTTTGGGAGGGGAAGCCCCTCATGTAAAGGTTTGCGAACAATATCCTTATAGGTGTAACGCTGTGCGTGAACTTAGCTACTGGCCTAGCGGCGGGCCAGCTAATGAAAGTGCAACTATCCCTAGGTGGTTTTGGTAATTCATAACAACATATAGCTCATTGAGCTAATGCTATTCCAAGACTATTATTTCAGGAAAGCTCAATGAATGGCATGGCATGGATGATGAAAGTGGATCCCTCAAAATACTAAGGACAAAGGATTGGCTCAAGCTCAAAAGCTCAAGACTCTTCATTTTACATTTTAGTGATCCAAGATCACATTGACTCTATAGGAAAAGCCAATACTATCAAGGAGGGATGATGTGTTGCTTAATGAGCCTCTTGCTTCATGTGCTTAGTGATATGCTCCAAAACCCTCAACTACTTTCCCACATCCACAAATGACCTAAACCCAAAGCCAAAATCGGTCACACCGATTCTTCCTATCCGGCGCCACCGATTCCAAAAGTCATATCCACTGCCACAAACCCTAAGCAAATTGGTCTTACCGATAGGGATCTCGGTCTCACCGAGATGGGGTTACAATCTCTCTGTTTCCCTTCATAACGTTTCGGTCTAACCGAAGTGAGCGATCGGTCCCACCGAGATTGCAATGTAAACTCTCTGTTTCCTTTTTGTAACATTTCGGTCTCACCGAAAAGAGCAAATCGGTCCCACCGAGTTTACCTGACCAACTCTATGGAAAGCTTATTACCAAATCGGTCTCACCGAGTTTGTGTAACCGGTCTCACCGAGATTACGTTATGCCCTAACCCTAACCGAATCGGCCTCACCGAGATGCATGTCAGTCCCACCGAAAATCACTAACGATCATTAGGTTTACTAAATCGTTCCGACCGAGTTTAATGATTCGGTCCCACCGAGTTTGGTAAATTGTGTGTAACGGTTAGATTTTGTGTGGAGGCTATATATACCCCTCCACCTCCACTTCATTCGTGGAGAGAGCCATCAGAACAAACATACACTTCCAACTTACCATTTCTGAGAGAGAAGCACCTACTCATGTGTTGAGGCCAAGATATTCCATTCCTACCATACGAATCTTGATCTCTAGCCTTCCCCAAGTTGCTTTCCACTCAAATCTTCTTTCCACCAGATCCAAAACCTATGAGAGAGAGTTGAGTGTTGGGGAGACTATCATTTGAAGCACAAGATCAAGGAGTTCATCATCAACGCACCATTTGTTACTTCTTGGAGAGTGGTGTCTCCTAGATTGGCTAGGTGTCACTTGGGAGCCTCCGACAAGATTGCAGAGTTGAACCAATGAGTTTGTAAGGGCAAGGAGATTGCCTACTTCGTGAAGATCTACCGCTAGTGAGGCAAGTCCTTCGTGGGCGACGACCATGGTGGGATAGACAAGGTTGCTTCTTCGTGGACCCTTCGTGGGTGGAGCCCTCCATGGACTCGCGCAGCCGTTACCCTTCGTGGGATGAAGTTTCCATCAACGTGGATGTACGATAGCACCACCTATCAGAACCACGCCAAAAACATCCGTGTCTCCAATTGCGTTTGAATCCTCCAAACCCTTCCCTTTACTTTCTTGCAAGTTGCATGCTTTAATTTCCACTACCTATACACTCTTTGCATGCTTGCTTGAATTGTGTGATGATTGCTTGACTTGTCCTAAAGTAGCTAAAATCTGCCAAACTCTAAAATTGGGAAAAGGTTAAGTTTTGATTGGTCAAGTAGTCTAGTCACACCCCCCCTCTAGACATACTTCAAGGTCCTACAAGTGGTATCAGAGCATTGGTCTCCATTTGCTTTGATTTCCATAGCTTTTGGTGGTCATAGTCTTGGTTTCACAACCTAGGAGAGTATGGCGTCTAGCGAGGGAAATTATCACCTTAGAGGTCCTTACTTTGATGGTACTAATTTTGCTAGTTGGAAGCATAAGATGAAAATGCATATTCTTGGACATAACCCTGCCGTTTGGGCAATTATTTGTATTGGCTTGCAAGGTAAATTCTTTGATGGGAGAGAACCGAACCGTGAAGCTAATGCAGAAGAATTGAAGATGCTGCAATACAATGCTCAAGCATGTGACATCATCTTCAACGGATTGTGCCCCGAAGAATTCAAGAAAATCAGCTGTCTTGAGAATGCAAAGGAAATTTGGGATACTTTGATTGATATGCATGAAGGTATCGAGTCCGTCAAGGAATCCAAGTTGGATGTGCTCCAAAGTCAGCTTGACAAATTCAAAATGAAGGATGGTGAAGGTGTTGCTGAAATGTACTCTAGGCTTGCTCTTATCACAAATGAGATTGCCGGCTTAGGGAGTGAAGAGATGACCGACAAATTCATCATCAAGAAAATCCTAAGAGAGTTGGATGGAAAGTATGATACCGTGTGCACATTGATCCAAATGATGCCAACCTACAAAGATCTCAAGCCAACGGAAGTCATTGGAAGGATTGTTTCTCATGAGATGTCACTCAACGATAAGGAGGAACTTCACAACAAGTCAAGTGGTGCTTACAAAGCCTCAAGTGAAGCCCCCACATCATCAAGTGAGAAACCAACCTTCAATGAAGAATTGAGCTTAATGGTGAAGAACTTCAACAAATTCTACAAAAGTAGAAGCAAAGAAAGAAGCTCCAAGTCAAGGTCTTACAATGACAAGAGATCTTCTAGTCGAGAGCGCAATTGCTACAATTGTGGGAGACCCGTACACTACTCCAATGAGTGTACGACAGCCTACAAAAGAAGAGAAGATTCTCCAAGAAGAAGGAGCAAAAGAGAAGAATCACCACCAAGAGAGAGGAGGAGTAGAGATGATCGTTATGAACGAAGACCCTCACGGAGAAGTAAGGATTCGGAAAGGAAGGACAAGTCATCAAGGAGCTACACAAAACGAAGACATCAAGCTCATGTTGGTAAATGGGTTTCCGGTTCCGACTCCGACAATCACTCTGAGAGAAGCTATCACTCCGACTCCGAATATACTCAAGATGAAGGTGTTGCTGGTCTAGCACTTGTGTCAACCAACTCCTACGACATATTTGACTCACCAAATGAAGGTGTTGGAAGATGCTTCATGGCCAAAGGTCCAAAGGTAACACATCCCGAGTATGTTGATTTTAATAGTGATGAAGATGACATGCTTGTGGATGATGATTTACTTGTTGACAACTCTAGTGATGAATACTATGATGAAACGTCAATTAATCATGCTAATCAAACGAATGACAATGATAAGGAGAAAATTGAGCTTCTAACTAAAGAACTAAACACTCTTAAGTTGGCTCATGAAACTATCTTCAAAGATCATCGAGAACTTTTAAGGGCCCATGAGAAGTTGCACTTTGAAAAGCTCAATCTTGAGCAAGAGCATGAGTTCTTAAAGGCAATCAATGATGATCTCCGCAAGAAAAGTTCTTCTTACATTGCCAAGCGTTTACTCTTATCTAGTTACATGCCTCAAGTCAAGTCTAGTAACAAGTACAAGAAAGATACTTCCTCTAGTAGTAACAATAATAATGCCAAATCCAATGTTGTTGCTTCTAATAGTTCTCTTGATTCCACAAATAATTCTCTTAGCCAAGTTACACTTGAACAAGAAAATAGTTTATTGAAGGGAATTATAGAGAAAGGTGTTTACAAGAGCCTTGCCGGGAGTAAGCAATTTGAGGAAATTGTACGCAAGCAAGGAAGGCACCGGAAGAATCAAGGTGTTGGTTTTGAACGAAAGTTCAATGCCAATGGAGTTGAGTGGGAAGAAGATCAATACCCCAAGACAAAGTTTGTTCCTCAACAAGAGAAGTATGATCCTACTTCCTTCAAGGGAACACAAGCTCAAGATGATCTTCCACCACAAGACCACAAGAACAAAGGCAAGGATAAGCTTCAAGAGGAGATTGATGCATTTGAAGAAGCACCTAAGGCCTCGGTCAAGTGGGTTCCCAAGACTACGTCAAGTTCTACTTCATCAAGTACAACTACAACTCCAAGGATTCCCATCAAGATGATGTGGATCCCGAAGAAGAATAACTTGAGTGTTCTTGAGGGTGACTCCGCCAACATTCTTCACTCATATCATTTTGGCAAGAACAAGTGCAATCAACTTCCATATCTTGCACTAGTTCAAGGAGTCACAAACCCTCATGTTGGTAAGGCAAGGGATAAGGTAACCTAATGTTTCCATGGACATCATCTTGTGTGTGCATCACTCTATGTCTATGGATATTCTTGTTTGTTCCTTGTGGGACTAACCCATGTAGGTATTGAAAGTGCAACTCACTCCAAAGGATTGCTCCAAATGATCTACATCAACATTGAGCATCTACATCTTCAACACCTACATGAAGTCATCATCGACAAAACCCAAGGTTAGTTCATCCCTCTAAGGGGGGATCTCACATCTAGGGGGAGCTTAACTCTAAGAATTGAGTCAAAGCAACTCTAATGGTGTGAACACATCAATGCATTATGTAAAAGTGGTAACCCCACTTGAGCTTAAACGATGAGTATGACCTATGATAAATGTTCTCATTTGACTCCTAAGTCAATATACTCATATATAGATGACCTAGTCATCGCCAATTGCTTGATAGATGCTAAAATTGGTTGTGCATGCTTTGCCACATATTTCAATTGCCATCTTATTGTGTGAGCATGTTGGTGCATATTTTACTCATTCAAGGATATCCACTTGTTGTTTTGTTTGTTTAGATTATTTTCTTTGTGCCAAGTGGATGGACAAGAATGCCTAAGAACCTTCTTTAGCTATCTATGCTTTTCTCGTCTCCAACTCTATTGATGCTACATCACAAAATTTGATCAAGTCAGATTCGAACCACTCTGTGTGAGGAGCACTCGGAGTCCCCGATTCGTCATAGACTTAAACTTCCAAAACCTCTTAGTGATTCTCGGTCTGACTGATTCTACCATTTCGGTCCTACCGAGATCATTAAGTTGATCTGAGTTTTCAATCTTGGTGCAACAGACTTGAACTTTTCAGTCTCACCGATTTGCTGTAACTGAACACAGTTATGCATCTCGGTGCCACCGAGTTGTTCCACTCAGTCACACCGACAGGGTTGGGCTATATATAGCCACGGGCAAATTTTTGGAAATTTCTCCAAAACCCTTCGCCCGCGCTACAGCTCACTCTGCCATCGTGGTCTCCGGATCGTCTCCTCGTCGCCAGCAGCCTCTTGTCGCTGGTCTTAGCCGCCATCAACGGATTTTGTCCCCGCCGTTGCCGCCGTAGCAAGTTCACCGCCAAGTTAGGGTATGGACTTAATCTTTGTGCTATCCACGTCTGATTCCTGGCACATTGTTTTCATATTGATTCTTGCCACGATTGAAACTCTTCTATCCAGCCAAAGTAGTTCATAGATTAGATGTGATTCAAATTTTTAGGGTTAGGTTTCCGCCGAAACCATCTCGGACCCACCAAGTTGAAAAACTCGGTCTCACCGATTTGGCTTATGCCATTGCACTAGTGACTCTCGGTCTGACCGAGAATTACTAATCGATGCGACCGATTTGAGGATTCTGTGAAACCCTAGCAGTCTCGGTGCCACCGAACTGAAACTCGGTCCAACCGATATCATCAGTTTAGGTTCCAAAACTGCTTCAGTATCACCGAGTTTGAAAATCGGTGGATCCGAAATGCTTTCTGTGGAAAACTAAAAGTGAACTTTTGAGTCATTCTTTTGCAAAAATCTCTGCATTTTGTGATGCTCATCTTTTCTATCTCATCTATAACTCTTCACAGGGTTAGCAGTCAGCTTTTGCAGTATGTCTGATCAGAGTGACAGCCAGAACAGGTCAGAAGAGCAGATGGACTTGAGTGAGGGCACTAGTCCCTCAACTTCAGATGAAGGGAGCATAAGTAATCCTAGCAATTTGCCTAAGGCTGCAACTAGGCAAAGGAGGAAAAGAACTTCAGATTCAGAGGATGAAGATTACAAAGCTGAGGAAGATGAGGCTACTTCCAAGAAAGTGGTGCTCAAGAAGGAATATGGCTCAGCAAAGGATACAAAGCCAGGCATGAAGACCAAAAGGCCTGCAGGAAGACAACCAATGTCCAAGGCCAGAGCATCAACTCAACTGCCTAAAAAGCCTGATCCCAAAGAGCTAGCTACTGAAGGAAAGAAGAGGAAGGAAAGGGTCAAGAAGACCATGGCCAGAATTGTTGGTCAACCTTCCATGATGGAAGAGGAAGAGCTTGCTGCACCAGCTCCTAAGGCAGCTAAGCTTATGGGAGATGCAATCAGATCAGGGCTGCAACATCCAAGCCCAAGGAATCACCCAAAGCTGCCTCCAAGGCCAAGCAAGTTCCAGAGAGGAATACTAGGAGTATTCCAGCTGCTGAGAAGAACAAGGCCCCAGTGCCCAATGTTGCTGAAGATTCAGATGAAGAAGGACAGGTTCTAAGAAAGCTCAAGCCCAAGATACCAGACCACAATGATGCCCATCCTGTGGCTGAGGACATGAGAATCGGGAAGGATTCAGGGCTGAGACTCTGGAGAATGGAAGATCCACATGCTTCAAGAAGAAGAACTGTTGTTGACTACAGGTTCCACACAAAGGAACAACAGGACTTCTATGAAAAATTCTGTTGGACAAGAAGCCCATAGTCTGTGACATGAGGTGGGTTGACTGGAAATTCATCAAGGAAAATGAACAACACTATCCTGGAGTGCAAGATAGCTTTGTTGCTTGTGGAGTTGCAGATTTTGTTGGACAGAAGTTCACCAACTGGAATTATGAGCTTATCATGCAGTTCTATTCCACAGCACACTTTTACCCAGATGGAAGAATAGTTTGGATGTCTGAAGGTACAAGGTACCAGTCCACTATTGACGAATGGGCAAGTCTGATCAATGCCCCCAAGGAGAATGAGGATGACCTAGACATTTATGCAAAGAAGAAGTTGGGTCACAATTCAATGGCTCACATGTACAAGGAAATTCCAGACAAGGCATTAGAGACTCATAAGTTTGGATCAGTTCACTTTCTGCTGTCAGGGTTGCCAACCATAAATTGGATTCTGAGGCACACTTTGTTGCCCAAGTCTGGTGACCATAACATGATCAGAGGGCATGCCATCAACATGTTGCATGTGTTTGATGTGCCACAGAAGTTCAAAGTCATGAGTCTGATCATTGAAACAATCAAGAGGACTGCAGCAGATCAGAAGAGGAGCTGTGGATATGCATCTCAGATTCAAGAATTGATAAACTCAAAGATGGGCACAGGAAAATATCAGTTGGATAAGGAACAATTTCCACTTTATCCAGACTTTGAGGAAAATGAGGTTGTCATGAATGAAGATGATCCACAATCAGTTCAAGCTCAGGAGAAGAAGGAGAAGGCAAAGAGGGAGAAGGCTGCCAAGATGCCAACTCAAGAGGAGGCATCTGAGTATTTCTTGAAAACCAAACAGGAGCAGCTTGGTTACTTGATAGCATCATCTCTGAGGATTGAGAAGGGGTTGGCCACCCTAACTCAAAACTAGGAGAGCCTGGAAAGAATCATGGAACAAAAATTCTATGATCTAGATGTCAAGGTAACTGAGATTCAGTCAGTTGTGGAGCAGCTGCAGGATGACATGCAGGAGAGAAAGGGCAAGACTACCACCAATGTGTTTGCCAGAGTGCCCAGAGCCCAGAGGTCAGTTGCAATGCTAGTGACAGACACTAGAGCAACAACTTCAGCACCAGCCACTGCCTCTACAGTTCCAGTGCAACCAGATCCAGCACCAACTCCTCCAGCTCCATCCACTTCAACTGAAGCCTTCGTCCAAGGAGCCATATCTACACCACCACCGGAAGATCAAGCCTGAGAGTCGATCTCGCACTATGCATTTTCTATGAACTTTTTGGCAACTTGTTGCCAAAGGGGGAGAAAAATGTATAGATCATAGGCTTCGAGAGAGTGTGTGTTGCTTTTGTTCTCTCTTGCTTTATTTGGTGGTTTTTCAATCTTTGTTTGCTTTTGGTTGAGATACTATGCTTGTGAGACATTGATGATCATGTGTTTGATCATAAGCTACACTTATGCATGCTTGATATTATCCTATCTATCTTATGTGATCACTCACTGTGCTTGGTGATGAGTGCATGTATTCATTGTTTATTATTTTGAGTGCTCCACCAAGATGTATGTGACATGGAAGAGTAACCCATGAGCCTAATTCATTGTGCATTTGCAGTCCAAAGTAAATCTAAAACTATGCACAAATTTAGGGGGAGCTCTTGCTTATCACATACTTCTCAAAGCGACGATGTTATTTAATTTTATTATCATTTGTCGAAGCTTTGATCTATATGTTGTCATCAATTACCAAAAAGGGGGAGATTGAAAGTGCAACTATCCCTAGGTGGTTTTGGTAATTCATAACTACATATAGCTCATTGAGCTAATGCTATTCCAAGACTAATATTTCAGGAAAGCTCAATGAATGGCATGGCATGGATGATGAAAGTGGATCCCTCAAAATACTAAGGACAAAGGATTGGCTCAAGCTCAAAATCTCAAGACTCTTCATTTTACATTTTAGTGATCCAAGATCACATTGAGTCTATAGGAAAAGCCAATACTATCAAGGAGTGATGAGGTGTTGCTTAATGAGCCTCTTGCTTCATGTGCTTAGTGATATGCTCCAAAACCCTCAACTACTTTCCCACATCCACAAATGACCTAAACCCAAAGCCAAAATCGGTCACACCGATTCTTCCTATCCGGCGCCACCGATTCCAAAAGTCATAGCCACTGCCACAAACCCTAAGCAAATCGGTCTTACCAATAGGGATCTCGGTCTCACCGAGATGGGGTTGCAATCTCTCTGTTTCCCTTCGTAACGTTTCGGTCTAACCGAAGTGCGCGATCGGTCCCACCGAGATTGCAATGTAAACTCTTTGTTTCCTTTTTGTAACATTTCGGTCTCACCGAAAAGAGCAAATCGGTCCCACCGAGTTTACCTGACCAACTCTCTGGAAAGCTTAATACCAAATCGGTCTCACCGAGTTTGTGTAATCGGTCTCACCAAGATTATGTTATGCCCTAACCCTAACCGAATCGGCCTCACCGAGATGCATGTCAGTCCCACCGAAAATCACTAACGGTCACTAGGTTTACTAAATCGGTCCGACCGAGTTTAACGATTCCGTCCCACCGAGTTTGGTAAATTGTGTGTAACGGTTAGATTTTGTGTGGAGGCTATATATACCCCTCCACCTCCTCTTCATTCATGGAGAGAGCCATTAGAACGAACCTACACTTCCAACTTACCATTTCTAAGAGAGAACCACCTACTCATGTGTTGAGACCAAGATATTCCATTCCTACCATATGAATCTTGATCTCTAGCCTTCCCCAAGTTGCTTTCCACTCAAATCTTCTTTCCACTAGATCCAAAACCTGTGAGAGAGAGTTGAGTGTTGGGGAGACTATCATTTGAAGCACAAGAGGAAGGAGTTCAGCATCAACGCACCATTTGTTACTTCTTGGAGAGTGGTGTCTCCTAGATTGGCTAGGTGTCACTTGGGAGCCTCCGACAAGATTGTGGAGTTGAACCAAGGAGTTTGTAAGGGCAAGGAGATCGCCTACTTCGTGAAGATCTACCGCTAGTGAGGCAAGTCCTTCGTGGGCGACGGCCATGGTGGGATAGACAAGGTTGCTTCTTCATGGACCCTTTGTGGGTGGAGCCCTCCGTGGACTCGCGCAGCCGTTACCCTTCATGGGTTGAAGTCTCCATCAACGTGGATGTACGAATGCACCACCTATCGGAACCACGCCAAAAACATCCTTGTCTCCAATTGCGTTTGAATCCTCCAAACCCTTCCCTTTACTTTCTTGCAAGTTGCATGCTTTAATTCCCGCTGCCTATACACTCTTTGCATGCTTGCTTGAATTGTGTGATGATTGCTTGACTTGTCCTAAAGTAGCTAAAATCTGCCAAACTCTAAAATTGGGAAAAGGTTAAGTTTTTATTGGTCAAGTAGTCTAATCACCCCCCTCTAGACATACTTCAAGGTCCTACAGCTGACCTGTTTATCTCTTGACCCCGACGAGTCCCAAGCGGGCCTGTGGAGGCCGCAATGCCTCGAGTGTCTTCTGGATGGTCCCATTGATCCTGCGGTGAGAACCTCCGGAGAGGGTGCGGCGACAGCGGTCTGGATTGTATACGTGCCTGGCCTGGTCCGGCTCGCGAGGGGCTTGCGAGGGGAGGCAGCTAACGCTAACTTGGACGTAAAGCCGAAATCAGAACACGAGAGATTGCCCAAACACACGCAAGTCTCAAGCTCAAATCCAACTTAAATTCAAATCGAAGAAACTTGTCGACAGAGGAAAAGGCAAAAGGCAAAAAGGAAAAAAGCCACGTCTAGCACCTAGTATAGTAATCGATGTCTTCTCACCAGCGCGGAGCTAAGTGCTGCCACTGGGTGTGGGCGGGAGCCCCGAGGCCCGAGGGCGGCTCTCCGGAGACTCCGGGGCATGTACAGCCCCACTCATTATTACGAGAGAGTGTCACGGGGTGGCGAGCTTCACAGGCACTGGGCCTTCTTCACAGGTACCGGCCTTGCTTCATATCGCCAGATGAGGGCCCCGCCCTACGCCACACTCTACCAGCACTGACGGCGACCGAAAACCAAGGACGACGCCAATGGGGTAGAGCGGTCGCCAACGATTCCCCCGACAACCATGGGTCCTCTACTGGGGGCAGGCCCTGTGGAACCTCCCCGGCAGAGGGCCTACCTCCGGAGTGCGCCTGATGCCGAACGCCGCGGGGACAAACTTGGATCCTTGCCCCTCTCCTGCAGCCCCCGGTGCCCTCCTCCCGAGGGGTAGGAAGCTGCAGCATTGGGGCAGCCATCTGCTGCGGCGACCTGTACCTCCTGTGACCCATGGTTAGTATAAGTTTGCTCCTGAGGAAGTAGTGGTACCAGATAGTTGTTGCTACTGACGCGGTCGTCGAGGCCCTCTTGGGGCTCTTGAAAGAGCTCAGCTTCTGGTGGCTCCTCGCCCCAGCATGGCCCAAGGAACGAGCCATGGTCTTCTTCCAGTGCGCATTCTCGATCCACCATGTGGAGCACATAAGCTTCTGGCACCGCAACTCCATGGTTCTCACCGTAGTGCCCCACATGCCATGCAGCTCAGCCTGGAGTGTTGCCTTGAGGGCGATGGTGCAGTGGCCCGCCGAGGCCAAAGGTCGCGGGGTGTGCTCCTTCGCCGGCTAGAGATGGGGGTGGTGCAACTTGGAGCCCGGTGCTGATGTCCGGGTTGGCATTGAGCTGGTCCTGGAGTCCACTCGGAGTCGCGTGGGCATGTATGGGGCTGCCATACGGCCCGCCCTGGACCTGGGGTGGCAGCTGGACGCAGAAAAGAGGCGCTCCCAAGGCGGCGGCGTCCAGGAGTTCGGCTACTCGCTCCAGCAACACGTCAGGGCCGCCCTCCAGCAGCCGGCACCGTAGCAGTTCTCGGGCCACCATGAGCGCGGCCCTGGAGTTCGCCTGCTCCCGTCGGGTGTGCGGCACTGTGGCCGCGGCGTGGTTCGAAGCTCTTGCTGCTAATCGCACCTGCCGCGGTGTGAGGGCAGGCGGCGTTTGGCCACATCGCCCGCGCCCCGCAGCGCCCTATGGAGCGCGGGCTGCCTGAGGCGCAAGGTTGCGGTCGCCCTGGGCCGGCGGCGCGGCGGACGGGCCATGCCGCCCAGCGGTCGGTGTTGGCAGTCGGGTCGCTTGACATCAGGACGGCGAGGCGACGAAACGCGAGGAGGCGGAAGGAGGGCTCCGGTGCACCCCTACCTGGCGCGCCAAATGTCGGATTTCGGGTTCCGGCAGACCCTTGAGGTTCGAACACTGGGGTGCGCATGAAGATCTCTCCCCTACCAGCTCACGTCTCTAAGTCTCGCAAAGATCTAAGCAAGAAAGATGAACACACAAGGGACACGAGATTTATACTGGTTCAGGCCACCATTGTGGTGTAATACCCTACTCCAGTGTGTGCTGTGGTGGATTGCCTCAGGGGCTGATGATGAACAGTACAAAGGGAGAACAGCCTCGCGAGGGCTGTTCTTGAGCTGGTGCGATGAACTGCTTGGGTGAGTTCAGTCACTTCTCTCTCTCTGGTCGATCTCAAGATGATCTAGCTCTCTATCCCCTACCTTGTGGTGGCTAGTCCTATTTATAGAGTGAGGCCCTGGGCCTCTCCCCAAATAATGAGCGGGAAGGGCGCCAACAATTGGCCATTTTGAAGGGGAACATCTGGTAGACTTATCCTGACTAAAGTTGGTCTTCGGCTGCCAAATGTTCTGACGGTGATGCCGCCCTGGGCTCCACGATGACCTCCATCCTGCCTTTCTGCTGGTCTTGGTCTTGTTGCACCGAAACGGTAACCTTTGCCTGATGCCTCTGCCTGCGCTTGCCCACTTTGCACCGAAAGGGAAACAAGGACACTGCGCAGGCCGGCGCCCGCCTGGTCCTCGATCGTCATGGCTTGCGTCACGGGCCCCTCGGGAGGTGCCCTGCCTTGATCTCTCCGCCTCCTCGCAAGCCTGCCTGAGGAGGCTGCTCCTGAGGAAGCTTCCTGTTGTCCGCCCCGCAAGGCTTAGCCCCTCTCAAGGGTCTTGAGCTTGAGCTGATGAAGCTGGGCTGCATTGGGCCCCTACTTGAGCCACGCCGCAGGCCGTAGGCAGGCGAGTCTGGGGACCCCCGTTCCCAGAACACCGACATAACTTATTGGTGCGAACTTGCAGCAGTAACAAGGAGTGAGGTAGCTAATCACGGCGCTGGCCCTCCAGCCTCACGACTCCACTAGGCTCGATGCGCTCCTCTAGTGCCTAAAGGTCGATGCCCTCCGGCAAGCTATCAAGCGCCTGAGCAAAGTCAACATCAGGGTTCTAGTGCGCCACCTTGGTCAAGGCGCCCCGGCAAAGCTTCCGAGAGTCCTCGGCCAGATAAGCCGCCCTATTGGAGTCGAGCAACTTCAGGGCATCGAGGACACCCTCGAAGAACAGGGTTAGCCGAGGGCTCTCAATAACATTCACCTCATGGGAGAACCTGAAATTTGGCATGCCCATGGCACACAATTATGCGGTGAGCCTCTCCGCAACATCCACGAGGCAGTTGGTCCAATGTTTCATGATGTCCACAAGCTCATTGTGAGAAGTGATGGCGGTCCGCAGCAGGAGCTGCTCGTCCACGAGCTCCTTGGTCAGGGTCAGCTCACGATCCCTGGACTTCGAAAGCATCTTCTCCTGGGTCTCCAGCTTCGACTTCAGATTAGCAATGGAATCATTAGCCTTGGAGAGCAATTTGGTCTTGTCGGAGATGGTGACCTGCAGCTCCGCCAAGGTGTGGGCAGCCATGTCCCTGTCCTTCTTCAGCTTCAAGGTCTCCTCCCTCAGCCCCTCTAGCTCCAGCTCTAGCTTCTCCACCTTGCCCGCCTGCTCAACCCTGGCGGCCCCTGCGGCCTCAGCACTATCGACGGCCTCCTTTAGCTTGCAAGCATGGTCCAAGGTCAGAGCGTCAAGTGCTTCTTTGTGCTTCTGCGTCAGTTCCTAGGTCCGCTGTGCGATGAGCTTCTCAATTGCTTCATTCTTGGCGCGAAGCGTGGCGGCAAGCGCCACTTCGCGAGAAACCAAGTCCTCCTCCTGGGCATTGAGCGAGATGCGGTGCTGCGTCTTGTCAGACTTGTCCTTGGCGGCCTTTGCTTTCACCACTTCTTGTGCCTTGTTGAAGTCAGCATGCTTCAGAAGGAGCTCTCGCTGGCGCTCGTCTAGCTGGATTTGGGTGGCCCTCAAATCTTGCCGCGCCTTGGCAAACTAGACTTGTGTTTCAGCAACACGCTCTTTGAAGTCTGCTTCTGCCTTGTCCATGGCAGCCATCCCGGAGTCCACCTTGTCCTGACGGGCGTGGTAGAGCGCTTGGAGCTTCTGGAAGTTGGAACTCATGGCCTAGAGGAGCTCATCTTCCTTGGTGGTGGTGCTGCTGCTAGCGCTCGGTCCGTTGATGACCTGGAGCCCGGCAGCAGTGAGGACCTCATCGTCGAACACCTCCCCTTCGGTTGGCGCTCCGGTGCTCGCCGTCCCCGGGAGGCTGACGAGCAAATCGTCGCCCACCTTCAAGTACCTACTTGGGGCAGGGGCTGAGGAGGAAGAAGGCTGGTCATCGACCATTTCCTCCCCGACAGGCTCCTTGGCGGCCTCCCTAGTGGTGGCCTTGTCGGCCTCCCCCGCAGGCCCGGTGGCGGTCTCATCGGCAACAGCCTTGCTGGACTCCCCAGCAGGCCCCTTGGCGGCCTCTTTAGTGGCGGCCTTGCCGGCCTCCTCGGAGGATCCCTTGGTGGCCTCCTCAGTAGCGATGTTGGCGGCCTCGACCTCAGCGTCCTTGGTGGTTTCCATGATCACGGCGTCGACGTCCGCCTGGTTTACCAAGGGAGGATCTGAGACCAAAAAGGGGAGTAAGGCAAGGCCAAAATCAAAAGAGTTCAAGACGGAGAAAAGAAAAGAGATCACGGCAAGAATGGCGAGAAGCGGAGACAAATAGTTTACCTACGACAAGTGGGGAGGACGCGTCCCCCTCCTCGGCAACATCCGTTGCTGGGGCAGGGTCGCCAGCACCTGTGCCCGCCACCTCTTCCTCCACGCGTGTGGGCTCATCGGTGGGTGCCCTTACCGGGGACGCCCCTCTAGTCGGCGTAGTTAATGAGGGCGGCGTGTCGGGGGTGGCCCCTAGTGGTTCCTCCTCCTGCTGCTCTCCTCCTGCGGGGCCGGCAAGATTATCAATAAGGATACGCGCTCCAACACCCGCCAGCGAGAAATAGGTAACAAACTTATGCTGGGGGCTGGAGTGGGGGCTGTGCTCGGGGCTGGACTCCGAGCTAATGAAGATCATCCCCAACGCACATGGAGTGCTTACCGGGGCTCGTCGCCCATTGAGGCTTTGGCTCTCTTCGCCACCCGCTGAGCTAGCGTCTCGGTGCCGCTGTGATAGACAAGATCAAGTCAAGGCAAGACAATCAAAATGAAATATCAAAGGATGGATGAGGGCGCA